>NC_052016.1:24968987-25130128 GCF_015832195.1 Motacilla alba alba | reverse complement strand
AACTTCCCCCCACTAAACCCCTGGCTCCTGTGTTTGGAGGTGTTTGGTAAATCTGGAGTGATTTTTATCATGTTCATGCAATGGGTGTGGTGGAGCTCTCAACGTGGCGAGGCGGGGAAGGGTCTGGGGAGGGGGGCAAGATGGGGAACCCAGGGGAAAGAACTGGGTCCCAGTATAAGCTGTCACCCCTCCAAGCTGGCTGTACTGGTCCCAGCAAGGTGGGGACCAGGTCCCTTGTCCCCTTCTTGCCCATCTTGGGTACCTCAGACCACATCCCCAATAGCCTGCCATGCTCCTTGTCACCATCCCAATGCCCCCAAGACCCTCTTCATCATCACCCCCCAAAGGGCCCCTAGAGGCCAGGGGGGCTGTGTGGGGCACCCCTCTCCTCCCCCCCCTTGAGGGGGCTTCCCATGGGGTTCCCCTTCAGCTTCCTACAGCTGCTTGGGGTCTTTGAGTGGGGGGCACCCTAAATAATCCCTAAGGTGCTGGGGGTCTGTGGCATCACCTTGGGGGTTCTGGTGGGTTTCAGGGGGGTCAGGGAAGGGGACTATGCAGCCCGCCCACCCCTGCAACCTTTGGTGAGGGTGGGGTGCAACAAGGGCTGAGGGCCAGCAGCAGTGTCAATAAATTAAGTTTAATTTGGATTAGTGGCATTTGCAAACGTGGGTAATAAATTACAGAATGGTTAAAAAAACAAATAATGAAAGAAAAGTGGGGAACCCACCTCGGGGGAGCTGGGAGGGATACAGGGGGAACAGGGATCCATGGATGGGCAGCCAGCATCCTCGCCATGCCGTGAAGCCCACCAGCACAGCAGCGCTGGTGTCGTGGGTGGCTGGGCACGAGGGGCCCACCGGCAGCACCCCCCGCTTCGGGAACCCTTTGGGAGCTCACAGGGTTGTGCGGGGGGTCCCAGCCGCACCCGAGCCAGTGTCAGTGGGAGCACCCAGCCTGCTGCTGGCAAGGGGTCTTGGCTGCTCCGAGACATCCCACTGGCTGCGCCAGGGGTCCATCCCACAACACCCGCCTCGAGGGGCCGCCTCACCCGCAGCAGTTCTGGCGCCCTGTCCCCGTTGGCAGCGCCTGCAGCGATGCAGGCGAGTGCTGTACCTCCCAGCCCTGCATCTACTCCCCACAGTCTTCGGGGGTGGCGGGTGGGTGTCTTCTTCCTGCCAGGGCGCTGCTGGGGGGGAATCCATGTCAGCAGGCAGGATCTGGGTGAAATCAACTCCTCCCCACACGAAGGGGCGTCTCCATACCGGACTCCCCGGCACTGCCCACCCCGTGGACCCCAGAGGCGCCCCCATAAAGTGCTTCCTCGCCCCCAGCCCAGCGGCACAGACCATTGAGGGGGGCGTCTCCTGGGGCGATGCTGGAGCACCCACAGTGCTGTGGGGAGCCCCACATCTGTCCCCACCCCTGGAGTGCACCGGGAGCCCCCAGACCCAAAGGCTCTGCCAGGGGCACGCTGGCTGAGCGTGGGGGTGGTGTCCCCCGCCTTGCACCCTCACGGTCCCACAGCACCCACGGGTGTCGGTGGGAGCTGCCCCACTCCGGGTCCGTCCCATCAGCGCAGGGTCCGGGAGGTGGCAGGGGGCGGTCCCTGCTCCCTCTCCCCGTTTGCTGAAGCATCGTGGCCGGGTCCGTGGTGGGGGCGGTGGGTGGAGGGTGCAGGGCGGGGGCGGAGGGGGGTTTGGGGGGCAGCCGGATCCGGTGATTCAGCGATCAGAAGAGGTTTGTCTTGATGCCGTTTGGTTTCCGATGGAAGGAGGAGAGGACACCGGAGAAGGGTCCCGGCACAGCCTCGGTGGGCTGCCAGGCCTTCAGCAGCTCGGCCGTGTTGGGGGCACCGCTGCCACCCCCCACCCCTGCCCAGAGGGGTGCCTTGAGGGGCTGGGGGGCATGGCCGGGTCCCAGGGGTGCCCCCGCGCCGGGGCTGGGGCTCAGGCTGCCGCCGGGGCTGCCGATGGCAGCAGCGGGCAGGGACGCCGTGCTGTCTGGAGTCGGGCTGCAGTTGGATTCCTTGGATTCGTCGTCTTCTGAGGAGGAGCGTGGCTCCGACTTCTTCCCGGTGCTGCCGGTGCCACCGGCACCCTTGGCATTGGCCGCGCGCTCCTGCTTGCGGAATTTGGCTCGACGGTTCTGGAACCACACCTGGAGGAGATGGAGAGGGTGGGAGCACCCCTTGCCACGGTCCCTGGGGCTTCGGGGAGCCTGTGGGTGCAGGCAGCCATCCCAGGCTCCGGGGTGGGCTTCACAACCCTCCATTCCCTCGGGGAAAACGTCTTCCGCATCGCCAGAGGGATCCACGTATTCACAACAATGTAGATTTGTGAGGTTGACGCCAGGCGCTGGCGTGTGCTCCGGTGTTGGCAGGGGAGGGAAATGGGGAGGGGACATCATCACACTGCACCCACAGCTGCACCTGGTGCGTCCAGAGCCCACCCCACAGCCTACACCCCCTGCTCCCCATGGAGCCAACACTGGGGTCCACACTTCACTCGCCATCCCCCTGGGAAGGAGGGGGCCAGGACCCCCACTCCAACGGCTCCCTACATTCCTAAGGGGACAGATGTTCTCACAAAGGGGGTGTCTGCACTCACCGAGGGGGGTATGAAGCCACAAAGGGGGGTATTCACTGACACAGGGGTGATCCCACACAGAAGGACCCCACAAAGAAGGTTTTGCATTGACACAGGGTGTCTGCCCTCACAAAGGAGGATCACACGGGGGGTCTGTGTCTGTCCTGACTCCCCCAGGAGAAATCTGCACTGACACAGGGGACACCTGCGTCCACAAAGGGCCACTCTCTGTCCTTTTTGGACTCTCACCAACCTCAAGGTGTTTGGGACTGGATTAAATAATTAATGACAGAGATGGTGCTGTGGCATGAACCAATGCCCACACTCTGCTGGGAGTCAGGCTGTCCCCCCCGAGCTCCCAGCAGAGCAAGGCTGCGACCACAGTGTGTCCCCCGACTGAGGCAGCACCAAGGCCGAGTCCCTTCCTGCCGCCCCTGCCAATGCAGGGAGCAGAGCAGCAGCGTCCCACGGCCAGGGTCCCTGCTCCAGCGGGATTAGAGCATTCCACCCCCATCTGCAGCTTCCCAGCCCCCTCCTCCCTCCCCGGAGCTGACCTGCACCCGTGCCTCGGTGAGGTCGATCTTGAGGGCCAGCTCCTCGCGGGTGTAGATGTCGGGGTAGTGAGTCTCGGCAAAGACCCTCTCCAGCTCCTTCAGCTGGGAGCTGGTGAATGTTGTCCGGATCCGCCGCTGCTTCCTCTTCTCGTTGATCCCCGAAGGGTCCGAGAAGAATTTGTAGGGAACTGGGAGGGAAACGGGGAGTCAATATAGCCGGTACACTGGGAGGGCTGTGGTGGGCACTGGGGGGACACCCGGGCAGGGGGCATCAGGCAGGGATGGACCAGGAAGGGATGGAGTGAGAAGGGATGCACCAGGCATGAGACACTAGGCAGGGACGGATTGGACAAGGATGGATCGAGCAGGGATGGATCGGGCAGGGATGGACCGGGCAGGGAACACTGGCCAGGGTTAAGTGAACCGGGAAGGATGAACTGGGTAGGGGTGAGCCGGGAAGGGAAAGAAAGGGCAGGGAAAGATTGGGCAAGGATCGCGTAGGAAGAAATAGACGGGGAATACATGAACGGGCAGGGGGATGCACTGGGCAGAGGAATCGGCAAAGGACAGATGAACCAGGAAGGACAAAATGGGCTGGGATGAACCAAGAAGGGGTGGACCGGGCAAGATGAATCAGGACATGGACCGGGCACGATGAACCGGGCAGGATGAACCAGGCAGGACGCCGCGGGCAGCGCGGGAAGGACGAGGGCAGGGCTGGATCACTGCCCCCCGCTGCGCCCCCGGCCCCGTTCGTTCGTTCGTTCGTTCGGCGGGACGCGGGGCCTCGGGGCAGGAGCAGGGCCGGGGGGCAATGCGGTGCCCCGGTGCCAATCGGCAGCTCCTTCGTTGTCGGCGCAACCACATGCAGCGCCTCCGCGGTTGCAACGAATGCGGAGCGGGGAGTGGGTTTCCAGCGGCGAGGACCTTCCCCAGCCCCGTTCTGGGGCCGCCACAGCTCCAGGGATCCCCGGGGATCCGCCGACGTGCTTGGGAGGGTTCATCCCCACCGGCGGAGGCGAGCGGGGAGACGCGGGACGGGGGGCGGCAGGGACCGAGCCAGGCAGGACCAGCCTGAGCAGCTTCGAGCACCGGCAGCCCCGGGAACCGGTGGGACCCAGCACCAATAGTGCCAGGAATCCATAGCACCGGGAATCGATGTCATGGGGAACTGACGGCACCGAGGACCGACAGCAGCCGTTACCGACGGCATCGAGAACGAAATGCCGAGCACCGGCGGCAGCGGGAACGGGCAGCACCGGGCACTAGTGGCAGCGTGCACTGGCGGTACCGAGAACCGACAGTACCGGGAACTTGCAGGAAAGGGCACTGGCGGCACCGGGAACAGACAGTTCCCGGAACCGGCGGCATCGAGCACTAACGGTGTTGGGCACTGGGGTCACTGGGAACCGATGACATCGGTCGCCAACGGTGCCTGGAACCGACGGTTACGAATCCTGACAATGCCGGGCACGAGCGGCACGGGGAACGGGCAATGACGGGCACTGTCGGCACCGGGAACCGATGGTATCGGCGCCGACAGCACCGAGCATTGACGGTACTGGACAACAACGATACCGGGAATTGGAGGCATCGGTCACCGGCGCTACCGGGAACCGGCAGTAACGGGCACCGTCGGCATCGAGTTCTGACAGTACAGGGCAGCGGCGGCTCCGGGAACCCACAGTACCGGGCACCGACGGCATCGAACACTGACGGTACAGGAGACCGACGGCTGCGGCAACCGATGGCACCGAGCCCTGACATCACTGGCAGCCGCCGGTCCCGAGCCCCGGTGGCCCCGGTACCCCGCCGGTTCCGATCCCGGCCAGCCCCGACGGCGCGCCCGCTCCCTCATGCCCGTCCAGGGGCTGCCCCCGGCGGCTCCCGGCGGGTAGGGGGTCCCTCTCCCTTACCTGCCGAGTAGGGCGAGGGCTGGTGGTCGCGAAGGGCACCCAGGGCGCAGCTGGCGGAGGCGAGGGGGGCGCAGGCGGGCGCAGGCCCGAAGCCCCCCCGCATGGGGCTGTACTGGAAGGAGCCCGCCTGGCTGCAGGGGCTGAACTCGTAGCTCGCCTCCATGGCGGCCACGCAGGACTCGTAGGAGTTGAGGTAGGAGTAGTCCATGGCGAGCCCGGTGCGGCCCCGGCTGCCGCCCGCCCGTCCCCGCCGCCTCCTGCCCGCCGGGCCCCCGCCCGCCCCCGCCACCGCCGCCGCCCCGGCCCGTTAATATACCGGCGGGGGGAGCGCGGACAAAGGCTGCGCTCGCCGGGGGCTTTTGCATGACAATATCTCCCGGGGACGGCGGGAGCGGGCGGAGCCGACACCCCCCTCCCCTCAGCCCCCCGCCCCCCTTAACCCTTCGTGGGCGCACGCACCCCCCCACCTCGGACCGATTCCGGCAGCCGCTACTTCGGGGCTGGGGATGGGGGACAGCGGCCCCTGGGCACCCCCCGGAGCAGCGCTCGGCGGGCCTGCTCTGGGACCAGCGCTCAGACCTTCCCGCCGTGTCCCCATCCTTCTGTATCATCCCTGTCCCCCAACGCCATCGCCATCCTATCCCCATTCTCACCCCACGGCATCCCATCCCATCCCATCCCATCCCATCCCATCCCATCCCATCCCATCCCGGTCCTCGGTCCTGTCCCTGCCCCTATCCTTATCCCATCCTGATCCCCATCTCCCTCCTTGTCGCCATGCCATGCCATGCCATGCCATGCCATGCCATGCCATGCCATGCTTTTGGGGCTGAGCATCCCAGGGGCTGGAGGGCAAACAACGCCACCACACCCTATCCCTGGGTGCCCTCCGCCGTCCCTGGGTGCAGGGGGGCAGCAGGCAGCTTTGGAGGGGTACTCAGTCCCACCCCTCTCTCCTCGGGGGTCTCTGGCCTTTGCAATCCCCCTCCCCAGCTTTCAGCCCGGATGAATTTCAAAGCGCCCCATCCCCCCACCCCCTGCAGGGACCAAGGCAAAGGCTTTCGCCCCTTTCAGCGGCACCAGAGGGGCATGTGGGGAGGGGGAATGCGGGAGGATTTGGCGGGATTTGGGACATTTTCAAGACAAACACTTTCACTAAAGAGGATTTAAAAGTCTAATTGTGCCCAATGAAGGGCTTTGGGTCCCCCAGGGGAGCGGGGGTGGTGGGGGAAGAACGGACTCTGGCTGGGTCCCGTGGGATCGGTTCGAATCTGTCCTGGCCCATGTCCTGCCCTGTATCCAGCCCCGCATCCTGTCCCACCTTCTCCCCTATATTCTTGTCCCATCTCCTGTCCTAGCCCATGTCCTTCCCCATTTCCTGCCGTGTATCCTGCCCTCTGTCTTGCCCTGTGTTTTGCCCCGTATCTGGTCTTGTGTCCTGCCCCACGTTTTGCCCCATCTCCCGCCCTGTCTCTTGGCCCTGCCCCCTGCCCGTCCTGCATTCTGCCCCACATCTCAAGCCACAAAGGGTCCTGCTCCCTCCTGGACTCCGATCCCTGGGAACAGCCCCCACTTCCCCCGGCCGGTCATCTCTGTCTCCGCTCCCCCGCCCGAGCCCCCTGGCCCCCGGTGGGTGCCGGTGGTGCCCCCCCGCCCACCCCAGCTGCGCGGCCGAAGCGGGCAGGTTGCTAAACAAGTTAATTCGATCAGGGCGTGGGGCTGGCGCGGAGCGAGGCCCCACTGTCGGGCTGCTGGAGCTGTGAAAAGTTAATTCAATTAAGTTTTCCCTCTAAACTAATTAGGCAGCAATCTGCCACGCAAGGAGCTGCTGGTGCTACCCAGAGACGGGCAGAGCCGGGAGGGCGAGGAGGAGGAGGGAGATGTAGGGGGAGAGCAGAGGGAGTGGAACATGGAGGGGAGTGGGATGGGGCGCAGCTGGGGGTAGAGCCAGGGAGCTGACCCGTATCCCCGCGGCTCCCGTGGGATGTGGATGTGGGTGATCCCTGCGGACTGTGGTGGATGCAGGGAGATGGGTGCTGGCAGTGGCCCAGCTGTCCCCGGTGCTGCTGGATGTGGGGGAGATGGGTAAACGTTGACGCTCCCTGCTCCCGAAACTGGCAGCATTGGCAACGGGGAGGGCTGAGCACAGTGGTGGAGATGGGGACAGGGACCCCCATCACTCCATCCCATTGAGTGCTGGGAGCTGCCTGTAGGCTTGGACGTGTGCCCGGGTGGGTCAGGGTCCCTCCAGAGCTGCCTGGGGGGACTGATGGGACCCTCTCCAATGGGATCCCTTATGACAGAACAGCTCCAAAGGGACTGTCCTGATGGGGGACTCCTTCCAATGAGACTCCTTGAATGGGACCCCTCTGATGGGTGGACCCCCTCTGATGGAACTCCTCCAATGGACCCCATGCCAATGGGACCCTCTCTGATGGGACCCCTCTACAAGATCCCCTCTGATCACACCCCAAACTCCCCCAGCTCCATCCCCAGCTTGGTTGGGATGACAGCACCCACCTCATCATTACCATATCTCCCACACTGTCCAGCCTTTATCGTCCCATGGAGTCCCCCAGATTACGTGTCAGGAGCTCCTGGTGGGTCCCTCAGCCCCGCAGCTGCTCCCAACGGTGCTGGAGGCCTCTGTTCACTGCCACATTGTTCCTGGGGACAAAGCTGGGGTGCTCCAGTGTGTCCTGAGCCCTCATGCTGGTGGCACCTTGTGCCCTGACTGGATTGGGTGCCAGCATGAGGTTCAGATGTGGGGAACTGAATGTGTCTGGCACAGCCAAAGAGGATTCTTCTTCCAGATCCCATGTTCCCAGCACTCTTTCTGGCAGTGGAAGCCCATTTACCTGTATTGGCACCAAGAAAAACACCTCAAAGGGTTGTGGAAGGCCCATGTGGCCCTGGCTCCTGCCTGTGGGGCTATGATCCATGGGGTTGGCACAGCTTGGCATGGTGGGATGTGGCATGGTAGAGGATGGTGCAGTGTGTAACAGTATAGGATGATGTGACTTGGCAAGACATAGTGTGACCTGGCACAGCATGACATGGCACAATATGGCATGGCACAGTGTGATGGCACAGCACGGTGTGACACGACGTGACCCAGCACAGCACGGCAGGGCACACCTGTGCCCTCGTGGGCACCTGAGCACACAGCTGAGGGCACACCGCAGTGAGCAGCTGTGCTCAGAGCTGCACACCCATGCACACACACGTTACACCTTTGTGCTTCCAACACACATGCACACACGTGCAGACCTCACTGCACACCTATGTGCACCTGTGGAACTGAATCTGACCTTAACCCTCCAGGGATGTGATCCTGCTCCAGCCCCTGGCATTAAGCCAGGAAGAAAGCTACTGGGATAGGAAGGGGGTTCAAGGAATCCCCCACCAACCCTCCTTGCATCCCTGGAAGACAGGAACCAGTACCAGAACCAAACCCTCCTGGGGACATCAGGGTAGGGGGTAACAGTGGGATGGGGATCCCATCTGCATCCCAAGGGACAGTGACTTGGGGCTCACTAATCCTGGGAGGGTTCAATTTCTGTATGTATTTCATGTTCTACCTTTGAAACCCTGTATGGGGTGACCCCAGTAGTGACCATGTCTCCTATTCCACCATGAGCAGCTTCCTGAAGGAGCCCCCATGGGGGGGAGCACAGCCTCTGTGTCCCCATGGGGACAGCTTGGACAGCTCAGTTCCACTTGAGATATTAAAAATTTCCTGGAAGAAGGTCATGAGAAAAAGATTCAGCAAGGGGTTTGCACCAGGATGTCGCCTGGCTGGGCTGGGGAGATGAGACAGTGGGTCCCAGCTCCCTGTGGTATTCCTCACTCTTGATGACATTCCTGGCTCTTGGTGGTGAGCTGGAGACCCAGGAGTGCCCTGGGATGAGGGTGGTGATCTCAACAACTGCTCCTTCTGGGGACACAAAGGATTGGATGCGCATAGCATGTTTATTGCCATAGAGAAACGGGGACAGTACAGAACAAGTGCCTGGTGGCTTTTACACTCTCACTCACTTCCCATTCCTCACCTTGGCAGCCCAGCTGACCCAGCAAGCCCCCTCCCATGGGAATGACAAATTCATCCCGGCTCCCACATGGTCCACAATTTGCTTCCCCCTTCCTCAAAAAACTCCCAACACCCTGTGAAACCCCAGGACCATCCACTACCCCATCCCTGAATGGCACTAGGGCACCTTGTCACACGCAGCTGCACCCCCAGAACCCTTCGTGCCCATCCCAGGGCAGCTCCTGCCCGTATCTGTGTCCGTGCCTGTGTCCATGCCCAGGGTGGCAGGGCTGTGGCTCTGCCCTCTCTGACACTGCTCACTCCAACTCTTGGGGTGTTTTATTGTCACTGTGAGCGCCCAGTGCTGCCTACAAGAAGTAAGTGATGTTTTTGGGGTTCAGTGGTGCCTGGATCTCCAGTTTTCGGGCCTTGCGGTCCTTCTCTACAATCTCCAGCCGCAGGGTCGGCACCTTAGATTTTTCTGTGCTGGAGGAAGACCCCTCTGTGGTTTTCAGCAGCTGCTTGTCGGAGTCCTCCACGATGATCCTGAGGGTGCAGCCCTGTGGCAGCAGGTCCTGCTCGTAGGCAGCTGCCAGCTGGTTCACCACGCGCCGCTCCACCTGAGGGACAGACCAGATTCTGTCAGGAAAACCCTGTGGAGTCTCCTATGGAGATGGCCAGTTCCTCCCCACCCTCAGGTAGTGCAAAATCATGCAACCATTTCTTCATCCCACTTATTCCCAGTCTCTGGAGTGTGGGTGTGCCACTTCCTCCACAAGACCACAGACATGTCCCCAGAGATGAGGACAGTCAGACCCACACAGTCATGAAATCATGGAAGGTTTTGGGTTGAAAAGGACTTTTTAAAGTTTGTTAACATTTCCATCCCCCTGCTGTGAGCAGGAGCACCTTCCACTAGATCAGGTTGCTCCAAGCCATGTCCAACCTGGCCTTGAACACTTCAGGGATGAGGCTGCCACAGCCTCTCTGGGCAACCTGTATCAGAGCCCTACCACTCTGACAGGAAAGAATTTCTTCCCAATATCCCATCTAACCCTGCCCTCTTGCAGTTTGAAGCCATTCTCCCTTAACTTATTACTCCAGGCCCTTGTCTGAAGTCCCTCTCCAGCTGTCTTGGAGCCCTTTTAGGCACTGGAAGGGTCTCTAAAGTCTCCACAGAGCCTTCTCTTGTTCAGTGTGAACACCCCCAGCTCTCCCAGCCTGTCTCCAGAGCAGAGCAGCTACAGCCCTCAGAGCATCAACATGACATCCTCTGGATTTGCTCCATGACTCCATTTCTCTTTTGATGCCTTTCCAGTTCTGGCTCTCCCTGGGCAGTGGGGCTGGAGGTGACAACACGAACTTCATCCCAACTTCCCTCTTGTCTTCACCTCGTGTTTGATGGAGCGGGCACCATAGTGAAGGTTGTAGCCATCAGCCAGCACGTCCATGACCTCCCTGTCCCAAAGCAGTGTGATGTTGTGCCTTGCCTTGGCCTGCCAGGGCGGAGGGGAGGAAAACAAAGAAGAATTATGGATGTTCCCCAGCAAGCCTGGCACTCTTCTCCTTGAGCGACGAGGATGCTGCACTGGGGTGCTGAGAAGGGCTGAGCTCTACCAGGCCAGTTCTTCCACAACAAAGGACCCCCAAAATCCCATTTAGCCCACAGAAAGCTCACATGTGTAAAGACCAATTAGACAAATGACATCAATGAAGGCAGCCTGGAGCTCATCCCTGCTGCAGTCCAAGAGGAACTATCACTGCTGCTCCCAGAGGTCCCAACTCTCCCCAGCACCCCGAGTTCAACAGCTTGTATGATGATGGTAAAGAAACACATCATTGTGTATCTTTACCCCAGGGCAGATGCTCCAGAAGTGATTTCTTCTAGAGTTATTCTGAGAAGTCTCCTCTAAAGCCACTGATATTTTTTTACCTTTTTGGCCCAAAAATTGAGCTCCTTGTTGACCAGCTGGATGAGCTCTGAGTGGCAAAAAGGGAGAAAATAGACAATTTCATTGATCCTCCCCAAGAATTCGTCCCGTCTGAAGTGAGCCTGCAAAAACAAGGGAGGAAGTCAGCTGGGAGAGGGATGGTGACCCTGATGGGAACAGCAGGGAGAGTGGCATTGCAGAAGGAGTTCCCCAGGGAACCGCCTGGTTCCCACCTCCCACCGCTCCTAACAGGCATCCAACCCCGCACTATGGAGCTGGACAGCATCAGAAACATCTTGAAGAAATTGAAGATCATGGGGATGTCACTGCAGTCAGGTTTTCCTGACCTTGGGAGAACAGAGACCCCCAGACAACACTGCAGCACTTCCTGTCCTGAGTCCCCTTCACACCATGCACCGTGGCTCCACTCCAAGAGTAAAGCAGCTGTGATTTACTTCAGCTGGGCTCTGACCTCTCCATTTTTAGTGGGGTTACATCCCTTCTCTCACAGCTGGTAGAGAAACACAGGGAAAGAGTCTGGGACCAAAGCTCAGGACACCTGAAACTTGAGCCATGAAAACACTGTCCATACCTTCAAGATGGGGCGAATAACCTTTTCCTTGAACTGCTTGGAAATGGTGATCTTGTCGGTCATCTGGACATCCTCTGGAAGAGAGGTGGAGTGGGGATGTCAGTAGGGACAGTGGGACAGTGGCTTCATCTCTGTCTGGATGAGCTGGAGCTGAGGGCAAGGAAGGGTCTGGGGGGTACTGCAGGACAGACCTGGGACCTCCACATGTGGCAGCAGTTTGCTTTGGCAGTATGGTGTCCCTGCACTTGGACAGCAGTTCTGGGTCCTGTGGTGCTCCAGGGGAACATCCTATGCTGATGTGGCTCCCTTGAATGGCCAAAGAGCCCTGGCTCTGCTTCTGCTCCCTGCTCTGTGCCCACAGGAGTTGCTCCCAGAGGTTTTGGGAAGCTGAAGTGCCCAGTAGGGCTCCAGAGCAGCCGATGGAGAGCACACTGAGCACACTGGCCCTCTGGGGCTGTGAGAACTGAAAGAGCCTACGGTCTCTCCAGCAACCACCAAACTCATGCTCAGGGTGCCTGCGGCACTGCTCAGGCTGCAGTCTACTTCCCTCCGCTGACTGCAGATGGAGCCAGGGTCTGGCTGCTCTCAAATCCTGGCTCCCAGCCACTCTGGATGCTTGGCTGCAGCATCACCCTTCTTCCTCCCAGTGTTGTCTTCCTCTTTGTCTTCATCATCCCAGGTCTTCCCGTAGCTTCACTCATTCCACACTCATTTGCCTCCATGTGCTGTTCAACACCAGGGTGCTCACAGGGAGACAGATTCCTGTGCTCTGGATTGCATCCGGGCAGCCAGGGCAGGGCAGGGGACACAGGCCCATGCTGGGTGCTGGGACCCTGTCTCAGCTTTGCAGCCTTGATGAAGACTGCTGCCCCTCACCAGCAGTGGCAGAAGGGGTTCTCAGGCTCCACTCGACAGGTAGTTTGGGTTGGAAAAACCCTCTGAGACCATTAAGTCCAAGTGTTCCCCCAGCACTGCCAAACCCACAACTAAACCATGTTCCCAAGTTCCACATCCATGTATCTTTTAAATCCCTCCAAGGATGGCACTTTAATGACTTCCTGCCATGGCATCTCCACACTGAGAGCTCAGAAAATGGGCAGGAGCTCTTTGAAACCCAGTTGAGGGCAGCTGCTGTGCCCAAATGCCCTTCCCAGCTCATCTCCTGCTGCAGCTATGCTGTCCCAGAAATTAAAATTCAATGCTCTCCTCAATGAGCAGGGAAACGTTTGGCATTTTCAAATGTTATTCTGGAAGGTTCAGCTGACAGTGTGTTTTGTCCTTTACCCACCCTGATCGAGGTTTAAAGATTCTGAATTAAGCCAGTGTCGACAGCCACTTCTCCAAAGTAAAAGGAAGAGACCAGGAGAAAGAAACTGGAAAACAGATTTGATGACAAAATCCAGTGTTTTTTCCTGGTCCTGTGGAGCTGATGCAGGAATATAGTGTATCTGAGATGGCACAGGCTGCAGGATACCTTAAGAAAGAGGTGGCATCCAGACAATTAAGATCATAAAAGGATCTTAAAAACCCCAAAGTAAGTTTTTTTAAAACTGATGAGAAAAGAAGGGATGCAGTCACTGTCCATGGTTTTCTGGTTATCCACAGGCACAGCAGCACCTGATGGAAACAGGCTTTTCCTCTGCTAAAGTTGTGACAAACACTGCCTAAAAGGGACAGTGCTAGTGTAGTTATGATATTTTATGAAAATCCCTTTTCTTCTCTTGAGAAGCTGAGAAGGCCTCAGCTTCAAGCGTAAACAATTTGTTATCTGCTACTGTGGAATGCAGCAGGTGCTTTCTCGATTGGTCAATGTGGGATGTTTCTACTTGGTGGCCAATCAAGAGGGCAGCAGCTCTCAGACTCTCTGGGAGTCACAGAACTTTGTTATTCATTCCTTTCTATTCCTGTCTCGCCTTCTGATGAATCTTTCTCTCTGTTTTTTGTAGTATAGTTTTAGTGTAGTCTTTTTGAATGTAGTATATATCATAATATAATAAACCAGCCTTCTGAAATGGAGTCAAGATCTCTCCTTCCCTTCACCAAGTTCTGACTACCCTGAAAACCACCGCATCATGCTAGCATCACCATTCATCTGTATATCCTCAGAGTTACCAGCAAAGGCACTGGACGCTGCACATCAAGTTGTTAATTTTTAATCTCAGAGACTGCCCTTGCTCTCCTCTTTCCCCTTTTATTACCTAATTCACATTTTGTGAAATTTTTCTCCAGAAGCCTGATGTATGAGGCCAGGGCTCCCATTCCACAGGGAAGTAAAATTCATTAAGCTCAGTTCTTTTGGGAAGGACTGAGAGGAAACAAAACTTTTCCTCTTTCATATGAGCACCTGAACCAGCCACGGTCTTTTGCAGGAGGCATTTGTAAGGGTCCCAAAAGAAAGAGAACGGTGAGTTGATAAAGAGAATCATGGAATCACATAAGAGTTTGGATTGAGAGGGACTTTAAAGATCATCCAGTTTCAATTCACATGCTCCGAAATCCTCATTATTTGACATTGTATCCTTCAGAGGAAGACTGCATCTTTAAGGCTCTGTCTAACCTCTCAGCCTTTCTCATCCCGTACTCACTTCCCTGGAAGTGTTTCAAGCCAGGTTGGATGGGGCTTGGAGCAACCTGGTCCAGTGGAAGGTGTCCCAGCCCATGGCAGGGGGTCGGAATGGGATGGTCTTTAAAGTCCCGTCCAACCCAAACCCTTCTGGGATTTCTTGACTTCTTGGCAGAGGAGCATTCCCAAGTCATGCGGACCAGTTGGACCAGTGGAGAGGGGACTGAAGAGTCTGGGTGTGCCCCCTGCCAAGGGATGGCTGAGCCGGTGTCAAAGTTGTATTAAGAGGGAGGGAGGTTCTTTAGGAATTTGAAGATTGAAACTCCAGTACCTAAGTTTTCTGCAATCCTTTTCTTGCTCATCTCCATGGCCTCTTGCCGGAGCTGCAGTGCGTGCTGTGCAATCTCCTCACTGGCCACATTGGAGGTCATGATGAAGATGGCATCCTTGCAGTCAATGGTCTTCCCCTTTCCATCTGTCAGCCTGCCCTGCAACAACAGCAAGATGACACCAGCCGTGTCAGCAGGTGCTGGAGGACATAGCCAAAACATCAGGAAAAAGAACATGGGTCCTGTTTTTCCCCAGAGTGAATTTAATTTTGAAGGGATACCCCAGGATTGAAGTGGAAGGAAGAAAGGAGCAAGGATGAGGTTGGAGAAGTCCTTGTCTCCCCATGAACGGCAGGAACTTCTCCTGCACATGGTCCAGGCCTGCCCCATCCAGAACAAAACTGATGGAAGTGCTGGGAGATACCTTGCCAGGAGGAGGGTTGGGCCAGTCCGTGTGCTTGTTCAGCCTGGAGAGAAGGAGGCACTTCTTGCTCTCTACAGCTCCCTGACAGGAAGTTAGATCTGCGATGGGGGTCTTGGTCTCTTCCCAGGTAACAAGGGACAGGACAAGAACAAACGGCCTCAAGTTGCACCAGGGATGGTATAGGTTTGGTATCAGGAAATATTTCTTCCCTGAAAGTGTTGTCCAGCCTTGGCACAGTCTACCCATGGCAGTATTGGAGTCCCCATCTCTGGAGATATTTAAAAGCCGTGTGGATGTGGCAGTTTAGTGGTGGGTTTGGCAGTGCTGAGGGAAGGGTTAGACTTGATGATCTCAGAGGGCTTTTCCAACCTCAATGATTTCATGACTGTGTGGCTGCCCATATGTAACTCCCCAGCCTTTGACCCTCTGCCTACCTCCCTGTGATGGTTTTAGGTCTGACACAAGCCCCAGGCTCAGGTCAGCACTAATGCTAATTCTATCCCTAACCCTGACCCTAACCCTGCCTGTGGCTGTGTTTTGGGCAGGGCAGAGCCCACAAATAACCATGTTATGGCTGTAACGGAGTGACCTGAGTAGCAGAGCTCCTCATCCCTGTGGGACTGATCACCTGGCAAGCCAGGGCTGCCCAGCACCACCACTGCAGAAGTGACATCAACCCTCAGCCCCTCAAACCAATCCAGGAACCTCCAAAGCACCAGTGCTCTTGATTAATAATATAAAAAAGAGAGGGAAATAAGGAAAAAAAGCAGCATCTCCCCAGGCTGTTTCTTTCCTCAATCCATCTCCAACAGCGGAGATCCAGCACACTGACACAAATCCTTGTTGGGTGCTTGAGATTAACATTTGGGTTATTGCCCTGTCAAGTGCCTGGTACAGGAATTGATTTCACATTGAACTGCTGCTGTGATGATCTATGCAAGAAAAATGGTGTTATTAATCCTTAAAACAAAAAAAACCTTCAAAATCTTCCAGCATGTTGCTCTGGAGTTTGGTGGCCTCTGAGGACAGACTGGGACCTTCAAAATCAACCAGAGAGCTGGAGAGTGACTTTGGACAAGGGCCTGGAGTGACAGAACAAGGGGGAATGGCTTCAAACTGCAAGAGGGCAGGGTTAGGTGGGATATTGGAAAGAAATTCTTCCTTGTGAGGGTGGTGAGGCCCTGGCACAGGTTGCCCAGAGAGGCTGTGACTGCCCCATCCCTGGAAGTGTTCAAGACCAAGCTGGATGGGGCTTAGAGCAACCTGGTCTAGTGGAAGGTGTCCCAGCCCATGGCAGGAGGGGTGGACTAGATGTGCTTTTAAGATACCTTCCAACCCAAACTCCTCCATCTGTCATCCCTCTCACCCCTCACTGTCACCTTCTGCATGCCCCTTGTGTTGATTCTAACCTCTAATGGGGATTTACCTCATCAAACAGCTGCAGCATGATGGTGAGCACATCAGGGTGGGCTTTGTCCACCTCGTCAAAGAGTACCACAGCATTTGGGCACTGCCTCAACTTTTTGGTGAGCTGTCCACCCTCTTCATGGCCCACGTAGCCGGGTGGTGAGCCGATGAATTTTGCCACCTGGGAGGAAGGAACAGGAAAGGTGAAGGCTGATCTGTGGACAATGGGAATGAAGCCCTTCTGGTAGCTTGTCAGGCTGCCACCACTCTTTGCTGCTGACAAAACAAATTCTATGTTCTTTTGACACCTATTGCACCCCAGGTATTCCAAAATCAGCTTAATAAGCATCAATTAAGCAAAATAAGGATTAAGCAATTCCCTGCCCAGAGCTCAAACCAGCAGAATCCAATGAGCATGCATGGGCAGGTGGGAAGGCACCAGCCCTGCTTTGCTATGCAGGGTCTGAGCAACCTGTCCGAGATGTCCAAGACCTATTTTCAACCTTTTTAGCCTTTTAAGAGCAAGAATTCAAAGGATTGTAAGTGGCAGGTGGTACTGGTGCAGAATCAAAGCCACAAGTAGGTTTTGTGGGAAGAGGTCACAAGTAAAATACTTTTCCCATGTCATCACTTCTTGGTATGTGTTTTTAAAAAACATTTAGAAATTTAGAAGATTATATAGAATAGTATTTCTGACAACAGGAAAGTTTTGGCAAAATGACAATTTTTGACACATAGTTTGGTGCATCTTACATCTACCCATGTCTGAGTGTCATCCAAAGTCACAGCCTGTTATCACAGAATCATGGAATGGTTTGGGTTGGAAGGGACCTATGTATGGCAGTCAAGCCCTGCTGCCATACACAGGGACACATTCCACTCCACCAGATTGCTTCAAGCCCCATTCAATCTGGCCTTGAACACTTCCAAGGATGGGGCAGCCAAAGCTTCACTGGGCAACCTGTCCCAGTGTTTTACCACTCTCATTGCTAGGACCTTGCTACTTTTTGGGGAGACAGAGCCCTCCAAAGGGAGGACTCAGGTCCAGGGGTGACCTTGGCAAGAATCGCAAGATTGGCAAGAAAACTTGGCACCTTGGACCTCCCATGGCACCAAAATCGGGCAAAAGTTGTGACTGGAGGGGTGGACTTGGCACCATTGTCCTGTATTCTGCTGGATTCTCCCCCTTTCCTACATGGAAGGTAGGCTGAGGCAAAGATCCCACACTGGACTTAGCAATGTTTTGGGGATAAGGGGTTTGGGGCAAGCTGTGCCTGCCTGGGCAATGCTAGGTGATGAACAGCATGTGGCTGTGCATTTCAAGATGATCCTCTGGGTTCCATCATCTCAGCTGCTCTCTCCCCAAGGGCTGACCCAACCCCAAGGGAATTCACAGCACTGGACACATATTGTTGAAGTTTTCCTTGCTCCTTTGTCTCTGCTTCTAATTTGCCTCAATGTCTTGGTTCCAGCCAGGACAGGGTTCATTTCTGCAGTAGCCAGGAGGGGCAAGGCTTGGACCTGGAGGATATTCTATCTTGCCTCATGTCATTGCCAGGAGCTGAGGGAAAGGAGTCTTCTGGGGAGAATGGGTTCCTTCTGGTCAAATAAGAGCAGCAGAAGGATGTGGAATATGTGAAGTAGCTGGTTCTGAGCTGGAGAGAGTGGCTGGGGGAGCGGGGCTGGGGCTGGGTTGGGTCAGTGAGCATTTTGCATGTGAATCTCCCTCTTTTACATACTTTTGCTTTTAATATTGTTGCTTGTTTGTTTTCTTATGTCATTTCTATTTCCAGTAAATTGTTGTTATCTCAACCCATGGCCTTTACCTTTTGAGCCTCTGGTTGTCTCCAGTCCACTGCCGTGGGGAGGGACAAGGGGAGGCAGGGAGTGAGTGAGAAGTTCCTGGTTTGGAGTGTCTCAGTGGGAGCACTAAATTGGGGAGTACCATGCCTAAACCACAACACTCAATTAAGGCTGCTTTCTGGCAATTTACTTGCAATTTAATGCAAAACTTGGAGCAACTCCTGTTGTTCTGCTGTGCTCCCACCCTGACACATCAAAATGCCCATTTTTTCTGGATTAAATTCGAAGCTGCTCCCTTCAGAGCCCATTTACTGACCTCATGCCTCTCCTGGAACTCCGACATGTCCAGTCTGATGAAACCCTGCAAGAGACTTAGAATGAGATTTGATCAATCTGTTCGCTGCCAGAGCTGGAGCAATACTGACAGGGCTGAAATTTTCCAAATAAAATAGATATTTTTGTGGTTCAGCTTTTTAGAAATCAATCACAAGAAGAATGCAACACCCCTCCACAAAAATCCAGCAAAAACCATAAAGCTGAGGTGAACTGGGCTTGTGGGTGATCACCTGAAAGAGAGAATAGTGTTAGAGAATTTATAGCTTCCACCCAAGTATCCATTTTGCATCTGAAAAGCTGATGATTCACTGCAGGTACTGAATGTTGTGATCACGGAGCTGTAATCCACATCCTAGATGGGAAAGAAACAGAAGGGAGGAAGAGGGAAGGGGAGGAAATAGGAATATTTCAGTTGGAAAGGACCTACAGTGATTCTCTCACCCAGCTGACCAAGAAGCCAAGCCTCAACTTCCCAGCATCATCCTGGACACAGTTAACCAGACATAACCACTATCCATGATGGAGAAGGAGACATCTCATCTGGACACGTGTACATGGCACACTCACGGACACCATCATGCAGGGATCCCAGAATTAGAGAACAGAATCACTGAACCTTTTGGGTTGAAAAAGTCCTCTGAGACAACAGAGCCAAACTGTTCCCTCAGCACTGCCAAGCCCACCACCAACCCACATCCCCAAGTGCCACATTCACACATCCACATGTGTGATCTCTTCAAGAATGGGGACTCCATTCCACTGCCCTGGTCAGCCTTTTCCAGAGCTGAGCAGAAAAAAATTTCCCTAATATCTAACCTAAATGTACCTTGTTGCAACTTGAGGCAGTTTCCTCTAGTCCTGTCATTTGTTACCTGGGAAAATCATGGAATAAGAGAATGGTTTGGGTTGGAATGGACCTTTAGGACAATCCCATTCCAACCCCCCTGCCATGGGTAGGGACACCTTCCACTAGACCAAGTGGCTCCAAGCCTCATTCAGCCTGGTTTTGAACACTTTCAGGGATGGGACAGCCACAGGTTCTCTGGGCAAAATATTCCCATGCAAAAATTTCCCTGAAAACTATTAAAATATCTACAAACTGCTCAGGGCAGAGCAAGATGGAAAAAATTGACTCTGTCTTGCAAATGAAAGGGGGACAGTTTCAGATTTTCCTTTCTTAATCTGTCAGTTCCTGTGTATTGTTGACCCTCATCAGAGCCTGTGGGGGTATGACCCCCTCTCATCCCTCATTAGGGGACCAACGGCTGGTTCATTCCTAATAAATCCCAGACTCCTGCTGCTATCAAATTAACACAACACTCAGGGTTTAACTGATTTCCTCATTGGATGTCTGGCCATGGAGCAGTTCCACGTGCGGGATAAGGGATGAAGGTGCTCTAGATCCAGGATTTAAGGCTTCTGGAAGGTGCTTATAGAGGCATGAGGAAAAGAAACCAGAATGGCCGTTTTTATAGCATTGGTTCTAGTTTGGTCTTTCTACACGTGTTGCTGCATTGTGTGTCCATTCACTGCTGGAGGACGTGGGGAAGAGGGATTCATCTCTGCACAGCTCTGCTTGTCTTTCCTTCTTTTCCCTGGCTCCATGTGGGAGAGAGCTAAGTACCTCTTACAGGTAGGCAGAGGCTTGAATGTGAAATATGGAAGAGCATGTAATGTAACAGAATGGAATGGAAGAAAATGGTATGGAAGAAAATTCCAATGGAATGGAATGGAATGGATTTGACTGGAATAGAATAGAATATTGGAATGGAATAAAACAGAACAGAGTAGAATACATTGCAATTGAATGGATTGAAATAATTGTAATGGAATAGAATTGATAGAATGGAATAGAATAGATTGGAAAGAAACAGAAAGAACAGAACAGATTAGAAATGAATGGAATGGGATGGAATGGAATGGAATGGAACGGAATGGAATGGAATGGGATGGCATGGAATGGAACAGGACAGGACGGGACAGAAGAGGATAGGGCAGAATAGAATAGCACTTCAGACACCACTGAAGTGTTCTCCTGCAAAGCCACCACCTCCATGAAATAATTCCAACCCATCTTCTCTAAAATCTAACCACTGGGTAACAAACTAAGTAATTCAAACTGCTTCTGGATACCAAACACTTCAGCACTTAAAATTTTGAGCAGGAAATCAATGTTGCATTGCTACAGTCCATACTGGCAGGATATGACAAGTGGTAGAGCTGGGGACATGGAAAACAGATTTCTGGAATTTTATCCTTCAAACAATTTACAGTGATATTAGTAATAGAGGCAAAAAAATATGTTCACAACACATGAAGTCAAAATTAGAGCAAAATTCAACAGGAAGCACAAATGCTACATTCATTTAAATTTTTCCAATTCAAATATTCTGGTAACAGACAGGAGCACAGACAGTGTACTGGGCTGATCCCACAGTGTGGGCAGCAGGGTGAGGTGGGGATTTTGCCCCTCTGCTCTGCTCAGGTAAGATCCCACCTGCAGAGCTGCCTTCACCTCTGGGGTCCAACATCAAAGGGATGTGGAGTTGTTAGAGTGAGTCCAGAGGAGGCCATGGAGATGCTCTGAGAGCTGGAGCCCTTCTGCTCTGGAGATTGGCTGGGAGAGCTGGGGGTGTTCAGCCTGGAGAAAAGATGGCTCCCAGAAGACCTTAGAGATCCTTCCAGGGCCTAAAAGGGCTGCAAGAGAAGGGCATGGAATGACAGGACAAGGGGGAACATCTTCCTACTGACAGAGGGTAGGGTAAGATTGAAGAAATTCTTCCCTGTGAGGCCCTGGCACAGACTATCCAGAGAAGCTGTGGCTGCCCCATCCCTGGAAGTGTTAAAGGCCAACTTGGATGTGGCTTGGAGCAACCTGGTCTAGTGGAAGGTACCCTTGCATTTGACAGGAGGGGTGGAACTGGATGAGCTTAAAACGCCCTTCCAACCCAGACACGTCTGTGACTCCATGACATTGACAGGTCCCTCTCAGTGCAGAAGAAGCCCTTTCTCAGGGCAGCACAGCCACACACTGAACCCCCTGATGACCCTCCCCTCATCCCTTTTACTGCCAGCACAAAGCTTGGATGAGCCACTACCTTTTTGATGTCCTTATGGATGTACTTGGCTGTCTGCTTGGCCAGCTCCGTTTTACCTGTTTCGGAGAGAGAAAAAAACCACTTGCATTACACCAGGTCTGTCCATCTTCTGTCTGTCCATCAGCTCTGCAAACACCAGGGCTGGAACTTCCTGCAACCAGTACATGTGTTTTCCTTGGGATGTAGGTACTGCTGTTTAATCTCCAGGATCACATTCACTGGGGTTGCCAGCCTGGGCAGGGGGAGCAGATGCATTAGAATAGTGGCACCTCTGCATTGGCTCCATCAGCTTTAATTGACTCTCACGTCATGGGAACAAAGCTCTTGATTATTTCCACAAAAAGATGTTGATAGATCAGAGTTTTGCTATATTTACCCTCAGTATTCCAAGTTCCTTGTGCAATGCCTTGTAATCTCCAAATAAAAAAAATCATGGAAATGGGGTGTTTTTTCTTTGCTTTAAATAAGATGACAGTAAAAAAATTCTGGGATTAGGAACAATCAGTAATGGAGCAAATCCACCCTGGAAGGCATTTATAGAGGCCTGAGGCATTTATTGAGGGTGAACACATGCAACAGCTCATGCCAGGCCATGTCCTGTTCTCCCAGCCCATCCATCTGGGAAAAAACTTCATTGAAGAGGCAGTTTTATTAAGTGTGGATGCCAGAAAACTTCTCTTCCCTGGCTGCTACTCCCCAGCATGACACTGTTGGCTTGGTCAGGTTGATCAGGGGAAGGATTGGGCCAATTTTGGCTCCTGGGGTGACCAGCAAAGCTGAGGTGCAGCCAGTGATCTGAGGGTTCACACTTGTCCCTTGCACACTTGTCAGCAGTGCATTGCACATGGATCCCTGTAGGATTTACTTGCACACTGAAAAATAAATGAGCAGGGATAGAAATACGTATTCTGAAGAAAAAAAACCCATGTGTTTTTAAAAGGAAATTAGGTTAAAAAGTACATTCTTACTGGAGTATTGTACATCTACCCACAGCTGCATTGCAGGGACAATAGATCTGATGGGCCAGATCGTAAATCACCAAAAAAAGGGCTACAAATACAGGAATTCATGGGGTGTGCTCTGCTCCACCTGATAAATCTCTGCCAAAATTTTGCATTTGATTTCAGTTTGAGCTTTGCTGACTTTGGATGATGCTGGATCAGAGCTCCTGATGTATAAGGATGCAAGAAACTACGCTTCCTATAAAAAAGAAAGAGACAAAAAAGAGAAGAGAAGAGAAGAGAAGAGAAGAGAAGAGAAGAGAAGAGAAGAGAAGAGAAGAGAAGAGAAGAGAAGAGAAGAAAGAAAAGAAAAAAGAAAAGAAAAGAAAAGAAAAGAAAAGAAAAGAAAAGAAAAGAAAAGAAAAGAAAAGAAAAGAAAAGAAAAGAAAAGAAAAGAAAAGAAAAGAAAAGAAAAGAAAAGAAAAGAGAGAGAAAAGCCTCCATGGAAGTCGATGGGAGTGGAAGAGCCAACAATTTACATCCCTGAGTCTTTAGATATGCTCTAGCAGGGCAATGAAGTATCAAAAATATTTTATCCTGGTTTTATACAGCTTTATAGCAACTTATTTGGAGTTAATGCTTGGCCTGTTCTGCAGCAGGAGCATAATCTCACCTGTGCCCCTTTAACCCCTCCAGCACTGGAGCATCAGCACCTTCTGGAGCCCTTTGGGAGGCAGTGGAGGCAGGAGAAGCCCTGAGGTTGTTCCAAATGTCACAGATCAGTTACTTTGAAGCTGTTTTGTTGTTTTTTTTTTTTTTCTACAACTAAAAGTCATTTGGACCATTTCATGAACTGATCAGCTGTCATGTGGCATTTGATTGGGCTGGAGGACAAATCTTATCGGTGTCAATAAAATCCTGTCATTCCAGAGCAATCTGTGCCCACAGGAGCAAACGAGCAGAGATTCAGTTTGCAGGCAGCAAATTCCTACTATTATCCCACCATTCCCATTGGAATAGAGGGGTTTTTACCAGAAAGTTGTTAAAGTAATACTTTTACTCTGAAAACTGCCCCTTTTTTGAGACTTGGAGGAGGGCTGTCCTCTGGGATAACTCAGCATGAGGCTGGATGTGACTGTGTGTGCTGGTGTCCAGCTGTGATCACCCTGCTGGACAATGGGTGACCTGCTGAAAGATGACAGTGTGTTTAACTGGTATTTTGTTCAGACCCTGCAGCCCTGCAACAGCTTCCACCCCTCTCCTCAGGGCTCTCCATCCCCCTCACCACAACCCAAATGTTACCTATTCCAGATGATCCCAAGAAAAGAAACACCAGCGGGTGCTCCTCATCATACCAGCCATTTTCCTTCCTCCGAATAGCTGCATTTGAAGACAATGAAAACAAAAAAGAGGAGGGGGGAAGCATATAAATCAATGCCACAAAGCAAGTGTAATTATCACTAAGTATACACTATGTTTTACTGCTCTCTACCCACTCCCAGTCCTCCCTGCCATTAGCGCTCTCTAATTTGATTAGCTAGCCAAGGCCCCAGAGACACCTAATAAGGTTAGCATGGATTTGGAAAGCTGCCCAGAGCAGATTTCGGATAAAGTTTTCCAGGATGTGCACTCAGCGTTGCCAGGGAGATGACGGAGGGGGGGGACAAGGATGGATGGATGGACAGAGGGATGGAGAGGCACTCTGCCTCTCCAGCTCCCAAGTGCAACCTTTCTGTGAGGAAAAACATCAGTTTTGAAGAGGTTTATAGGTTATTTCTGGCATGGAATAGGAAGAAAGAGGTGGCTGAAGGTCACAAACGCTCTGAACTGGTGGAAGGATTGGGAAAAGTGTGGTGATTATCTCAGTGCCTCCCTGGATAGTGGCATCCAAGTGCATCCTGGGTGAGATACCAGTGGAAAATTTTACAAAAAGCCAAGAGCCCTGATTCCTTCCCAAACTCCCAGTCCGACCAGCACAGCCCTTTCTCAGGACAGACGTGGATCTGCTGTGCAGAGTGGGTGATAGTTCCTATCCCCATGGGTGCCCACGGCTCCCCAAGGTACTCTTCAGCCCCCGCAGAGCAGCCTGAGGCTCTGTGAGTGTGCTTGTCAAACCAGTAACATCATTGCACTGGGCTTATTTGAAGGAGGAGGAACTGCTTTTGAGGCCAAAAGACCAAATCTCATCCTCTGCTGGCTGGATCTGGTCTCTGGAACACAGAAGTGGTTTCCCTAGATCAGACCAGCTTCTAGTTCAATGTGAGAGATTAACTGACATCCCAGCCTTTCTGCTTTATCTGCAGTATTTCAATCCAGCCTGTAAATCTTGTAAGGTGTTTTGTAAAAGAGAACATGCACTGTACAGTCTCAGGACCCCTCAGACCCAGTAAGGTCTCATGACTGTCACATGGCACCCCCAGACCCAGCCGAACCCAAAATGTGGCACATTAGGAAGCAGGGCATGAAAAAGGCAAGATGCCCAAAAATTGTAACTGACAAGGAATTTGAAGGTAGTGAGGGAAAATAGCAGCACTGGAGGTGGGATGAGCAGAATGAAAATACTGGCAGAGCTGTGGCTTAAAGCTCTTGGAATGCTGCTGCACACGGGCATGGCAAAGCTCAGCCTCTGCTGCCTTTCAGTGGTGTCCACAGCAAAAACAGGAATAAAGCCAAGAAAGAATAAACCCACTTCTCTTTGTGACCGTCACCCTCAAAACACAGCTCCCTCATCTTCTCCTGGCCACTATCCTGGGTCTCAGCCTCTGTCCTTGTGCCTCAGTCCTGTGACTCCCTTGAATGAGGCACTGGCTGGCTCTATGGGGAGCTGTGGGTTTGTTTTCTTCCCTGAGGTGGCAGAAGAGCACAAGAGTGGCTTTTAAAACTGCAGAATTCTTAAATTCAATCTCAAAGTCAGTCCATAAAACCCTTTTCTTGATGGAGTATGGTAAATAGAAGACACCTAAAAAAAGGCATCCTCGGCATGGCATGCCAAGAGTTCTTCCTGCACGGGAGAAGAAACTGACATGGGAAATAAACAGTGCCATTTTGCACATAAAAAGAATTGCATATGAAAATATTTAAACAATATTTCCATTTTGCAAATAATAAGAAATGGAATGTCCCAGTCTACAGCCTGACGTGGAAATGCTGCCTCTGCCAGCAGGGACACACTGGGAAGATGTTAAACAGCAGCAGCTCAAGTGAGATATTCCAGCAGCTGGAGTTTATAGATGGATGGAGAGGTCTCATGGGAATTTGGAGCTGCGAGACCTGCATGAAACCATGCTCCTCAGAGTCCATGCTTGTATTCCAGGAGACCCAGCAGATCCAGTGAGGATTAGGAAAACAAGAGCAAAGTCTCACTACAAGAACAAATCAATGAGCTGAGGTTAATGACGAGGGGTGTGAGGAGTGACCTGACCACAGTCATTAAGTATCTCCCCAAGAAGGCACTGAACTTGCTCAGCTACAGAGAAAATTAAGGTGCTCCAGGGGCTGGAGCGAGAGGATCAAACTACAAATAAAGCAGAAGAGTTTTAATAACAAAGGTGATTAACCACTGCAGCCACTTAGGAAGAGAGTGGGACTGAATTTCTAATCCTTGTAAAGTCTGCAGGGAAAGTCAGAAGGGCTTCCCAAAAGGCAATGGTAGCTCAGGATGAAGATGAAGGTTTGCAATGCTGTCCAAACATCAAAAAAAATCCCCAATTTAACCTTAAATCCAAGGCATGTAGAATCATGTAACTGTAGAAGGGTGTGGGTGGGAAGGGTCCTTAAAGACCATCAGTTCCAACCCCTTCAGAAATGGGACTGAGTGCTGGGATTGTGCATTTAGTGGGAGCTGAACCACAGTGCTGCAAGAACTTGCCATTCCATGCCTGGACACAGGCAAATGCATTACCTGTCCCCCTGGCCATGCTAATGAGTCCTGACTCCTGCCAAGGCTTAATTAGCTTGGGCACAAGGCCAGATGCAGCACTGGCTGGTGCCTGGCTCCATCTCACCCTGCCTGGGCATAACAGCACAACAGACCAGCTTGGCTGCAGCCAGCAATCTGGTTCTGTTCAAAATTCTGGGCAAAGACTGGTGGGAATCCCATCCTGTCCTTCAGCTGCTCCCTGGCCATGTCATCCCTGGAAACAGCCACCGCAGGAGATGAAGAGGAGAAAATGCTCTGCCACTGACAGGGAGGTGCAGAGAAGGGTCTGTGCTGCATCCCTCTGTGTGCCCTTCCCAGCACTGCACATGTTCCTTCTCAACCCTTTACAGCAGTGAATGGGAGGTCAAACACCTGGGGTGGGAAATTTCATAAAAACTGATGGGGAGTAACACAACTGCCAATAATTCCTGAAGCTATCTCAGCTAAGATAATAATGGTAATAAAAGTAATAAACTTCTGCTTTGGGGCATGGAGTGACCACTTACAGGGTCAAGCACATTCAGGGTCCAAAGACAGTGGGGTTAAGCGCTGCCTTCTTCCCCTCCCCTCTGCAGCAGGATGCCAGAGTTTATGGATAAATACTCAAAGCAACTCCAGGGATATAAAACATCCCCTAAAAAACTACATAAAGTTAAGAGCTTAGATTCAGCATGTGATCTCTGTCAGAAGATGCTGAGCATCATATTTAGGAAGAAATTCTTTCCTTTGAGGCTAGTGAGGCACTGGTACAGGTTGCCAAGAAAAGTTGTGCCTGGAAGGCCAGGCTGGAACTAGGCTTAGAGTGACTTCGTCTAGCAGAAGGTGTCCCTGTCCATGTCAGGGAGTTGGAATGAGATGGGCTTTAAGGTCCCTTCTAAGCCAAACAGTTCCATGGTCACTAGTCAGCAGGTTAATCAGATCAACAGAGTGATAAGGTGTAAATGCTTTTCTACAAGCAGCCTGAAAATGATGAGCTATTCCAGCACACAGCACTCTTGAAGTTTGGAAAACCTTAAAAAATCTGGATATCCCCAGGGAAGGGACACCACTCCCTAGGTTTTACCACTAGGGCTGGAGGAGGCTCTCTCAGGCTGTCTAGTGCAGTGTTCAGCTTCAGGAGTAGGAACAAAAGCCCCATCCCAGGGTAGTGCAGTGCTCAGCTTGAGCAGCAGGAACAGAAGCCCCAGCTTGGGCCAAAGCAGAACATCAGTGCCAGTTCCAAGGATGAAAATCTCAGTTAGAAAAGCCACAGAAGCACTCTTCTCCTTGAAATCTGCACTGTCAAAGCAGCTGCTGGCCACGCTGACCGCTCTTCATTGTCACCCAAGCATGAAATCCATGCTCTGCCTCTGGGAAAGCTGCCCCCTTCCTTCCTCCTGGCATAAATAAATAAATAAATAAATAAATAAATACCAGGAGGGAGGTCACACTGCTGTGCTGAAATCTCATTATGGCATTCAGCCCCAATGTCCAAAACAAGAGCCTGATGATGATGATGACGCTGGGGCCTTCTTCTGCGGAGCTGTTCCTGGCATTGCTGCCGTGCTCTTGCTTTATTTCGTCCATCTGTAACAGTGTGACTGCAGCCCTGCGTCTCCAAGAGGCCCTTCAGCCCGCTATTGAACTGATAAATTCACTGTATTACTTTACACAAATCAATACCCCAGCAGTTATCAGCACTTGATGTGACTGAAATTGGTTTCAGCCAATTTGTGAGTGTAATAAATGTCCATTTATCAAATCAATTCATTCTGCGGGGCTCCTCGGCCCGTCCGGGTTTGGGGTACTGCAGGCCAAAGGCTCTGGGGCCAAACCCATTGTGGGATCACTGCTTCTATCCATGTACTGCATTGATGCTCCAGGGTGCCCAGCATTCCTAAAGAAGCTCTCTTCCAGCCCTGCTGCTGGTGGTTCAGGGTTACAGAACCCCAAATTAGATCGAAGCTGTGTCCTCGCAAAGTTTCACCTGACCTGCAGGCAGCAACACACATCAAAAAACAGCCCTCATAAAGGATCCTATATTGTCCAAAATAACCCCAGTTTCCTTTGGACCAGAGCAGGATGATAGTCTTCCTCATCCATTTCCCTGCAGTTTTGAAACACTGACTGATTTTCAATATCATAGCTGCTAAAATTGGGAATTTTATCATTAAAACATAGATTTTTCTGCACTACCCTTTCTTCAAAATCCCTGAAAAATAAACAACACTTTTCCTTTCTTGCTCCTTATTCAGCTCCAGGAAGAGCTGGAACAGATTGCTTCAACTCTCAAGGTTTATTCCCCCTGAAAAGGGGAAGTGGTAGGTTTGAACCACCCTACTTCTAAGTGAGTACTGATTGGCAAACATGACATATCCATATAAAAAAGGTATTCTTTACCTCGCGTAATATTTAGGATATTAGACCAAAAAAACCCACACATCACACACATATATATATATATGTATATATATATATATATATATATATATATATATATATATATATATTTGGGAAAAATGCCTCCTTTAGCTTATAACCTCAGAGAGGAGATGTTGCTGGTCCCTTCTGCTTCCTCATCTTCCAGTGAAAAGACAATGCAGCCCTAATCAGATCCAGAGCTCAACCATTTATGGAAGTGCCTGGAAACACAACCCTAAGCCTTTTAGCTGCTCATTTGTATGTACCAGTTAGAGAATCCCAGCAGTTCCTGAGATGGCAGCAATGACCTGCCTGTTACTGATGTCAGGAGATGGAATATTGAATGGGGATTTTGTTAAGATGAACCGAATATCTACACCAATTGAGGGGGCTGGCCAAGCTGCCTCCCACCATCAACCAGTCAGGCACCGGTAGAAACCTTGTACGCTGGGAGATGCCCAGTTACCATCAGTTAACCATCATCCACCTTCTCCCAGACCTGTCCTGCTCCACATATCAGAAAAGAATGTTGCAGGGCTTGGATATATCCTATGGAGGCAATGGGGAAGGATTTTCCCTTTGTGGCAGTGATGCCATGCTGTTGGGGCTGTGGCTGCAGTGAGTTCCCCACCAGCATTCCTGGTGCATCCCCTTGCAGAGGGTTGCTGGGATAACAGCTGAACTTGGTGATCTTAGAGGGTTTTTTCTAAATTATTCCATAATTCTGTGACTCCATTCTATCCACATCACTCCAGACCTTGTGCTTCTAACCCCAGATCACACATTCCCTTTGTATTCTGGCTAAGCCCCTCTGGAGACTGTTTGGATCATGCACCGAGTGACGGATTAAATCCAATTATTCAATTAAGGCACCAGTTATAAATTAAACATATCAGGCAGGCTTGGTGGATCTGAAGATGTGTATGGCAGGTCTGCTCACCAGCAAATGGCAGTGGTGAGGGCAGAGTGGAGGGATGCAGGGTCCACAAAGCAGCAGGAAAAACAGCTGGGCACAAAATAAATAGCAAAGATAGAGAGGAAGTGCTTGAGAAAGAAAGTCCTGTCTTAAAATTCATCCTTCTGGACCGAAAACAAAAAGAAAAGAAAATGAAAAGAAAAACTGGACAGAAGGGAACGGGAGGTGGGGGGAGGAGGGGACAGAGAGTCTCCCACTACCTTTTGGTCCAATATCCTGAGGCTGTAGGGGTATCAAGCACATTCCCTATAATTCAATAAGAAAAACCTCCATAAAGGCAAGGACGTTAATGCGCAGAAACGCCACCTGTGTCAGGAACAGGCACTGCCCATTAATCACAGCTCCCCAATTAGCTGGGCTGCTGCCCCCAGGCACAGCCGCTCTCTGAACACACAGGGTGGCTGTTGTTTTTGCAGGAGTGTAGACTCCTTCCCCGCTCCTTCCCGGCTCCTTCTCAGCTCCCAGCCCACACTGAGCTCCTCTTTGTTAATGAAAGGCAATGGGTTTGTGATTCTGCCAGCATGTCCCTTGTGATTCTGCCCTGGCCTCAACAGCTCTTATTTTGCTGTCCCATTTTCAGGCATTAACTGGGATGCACGGATGGGTCAGGAATTATTGACAGGATCCAGAGGCTTTGGACTGGCAAATCAAACCCAGCCCAGATTGCTGGAGCCTTGATTACATGGAATCACAGAAGGGTTTGTGTTTGGAGGGAGCTCATCTCATTCCAACCCTCTGGCATGGGCAGGGACACCTTCCACTAGACCATGTTGCTCCAAGTCCCATCCAACCTGGCTTTAAACAATTCCATGGATGGGACATCCACTGTGAATTCCCCAGCAACCTTGCAAGGATGCCCAGAGGCAGCCTCAGATCAAGGCTTGAGGCAACAGCTTGTCTTCCCTGTGGAGCAGGTGTGGGAGGGCAGAGTTGGCAGCATGTGAAGGGTCCTACCTGCCCCCACCGTGGCTATGGCATTCTCCTGACCAATTATGTGCTCTTTTAGCCGCTGTTCTAGTGGGAATCTCCGCCGTTCCTCCACCTCCCTCCTGCGCTGCTCCTCCTGGAACTGTGGAGGGAAGAAAACATAGGTATCAGAGACTTTACAGAGCATTGGGTCACTACACAGATGTCAGAGCCCTGTATGGGGATCTCTCTGACATGGAGCCAGAGTATCCCCAGGGCAGATGCAGTTTGGTCTGGATGCACCAGCTCTAGCAAGAGGAAATTTCTGGATCTGTCATGGGTGGAAGCTGGGGCGGGTGGGAATAGGGATCCTGCTCTGCTGATGGGAAACCAGACCCTGTGCTACCACTGTACTGGTGACAAAGAGGGAACAATGGCACTGCTCAACAGCTCTTAACTATTAGGTGCTGTTTATTTGGGGAAATAAAGTCATAAGACTGTTCTACCTAGATTTGTCTTCCTACCCTCCAACCATTTCCTGTTCAAAGACTCCAACCAGATCCTGCAGAGATGGCAGAGTATCACTGTGCCTTACATCCAAGAGAGTTGGAGAGGGACTTTGGACAAGGGCATGGCGTGATAGGACAAGGGGGAGCCTTCCCATTGAGGGTTAGTTAGATGGGATATTGGGAAGAAATTCTTCCCTGTGAGGGTGGTAAGGCCCTGGCACAGATTGCCCAGAGCAGCTGTAGCTGCCCCATCCCAGGCAGTGTCCAAGGCAAGTTTGGATGGAGCTTGGATCAACTTGGTCTAGTGGAAGGTGTCTCTGCCCACAGCAGGGGAGTGAAATTAGGTGAGCTGTAAAGTCCCTTCCCACCCAAAACCTGCGATTCTAAGATCTTTAGAAAGGCTGCTGAGCACTGTTCCTGCCACAAGCTGAGCTCAGACATTCCCAACTGAGACCACTGCCTTGGGAAGATTCATCCCCCAAAGCCAGACTCAGATGAAGACAGAACACAAAGAGCACATGGAGTTTGCCAAGTGAGTAACTGCACCCACAGAACAGTCCCTGTCATTGAACCCATCTCACCAAGGGGAAACACCCTCCAACAAAGCCAGAAGGCAGGTGCCAAAGCTGCAGTAAGATCCAGCTGCTGGAGCTGGAGAGGATAACCCCCAGCCAGGCTGCTGACACCTCCTGGGCTAGCAGCGATTCTGACAGAAGTTAAAAAATAATAAATAGTGAACAATCGAATTTTGGTTGGTGCTATCAGCCTCACGTGTAACAGAGATGCCATCAGCCCTGATCCTCACACAGAGCAGTAACTTCCCTGCAGATCCCAGTGGAGCAGCTCTGGGACAGACATCCTGCCTGCGCTGATCCCCCCGGCACTGGGTACGACCTCACCATACATCTGTGTCTGTAGGATCCTGACAAATGTGTTCTCTCTCCCTCCTCTTTGGCCTTTTGGAAGATGCAGGAATGTAATCAGTGATGTTAGGACACCCAATGATTCCCATGGGTTTATGAAGAGTGGGTAAGATGTGCAGGAAGAGAGGGAAGGGATATCCATCCTCTGCAATGCCCTCTCCCTCTCTTCTTGGAAAACTGACACAGTACAAGTCCTGCGTACAAGTACTGTTTTCTGCTCAGGATCTGTTCTGGAGAGCCCTGCAGTCATGCCAGCTAATCAGTGGGCCAGAAGTGCTAACACAGCTCCTAGCTGGGTCATGAAGCTGGCCTGGAGCATCCTGAGCATCTGCCTTAGCTTACACTGTACAGGGGACACCGGGACAAGAAAACTCACCAAGAAAAACATATTTTAGATCTATTGGTGACAGAACCTCCAAGAAAAAGCCCCGCTAATCCTGGACTTTACATAAGACACAAACTTCTCTCTCATCTGCTCCCATCTCCATGGAGACACATCCAGCTGTTCCCACCTTCTCGCTTTGTGGTGTGCAATGGTGTTGGTGGGGATTGTGTCCTTACCCTCCGTCAGCTGATCTTCCATTGTCCTGATGACCCTTGCCTAGCTCAGCATCAGCACTTAAGTGGAGCACAATGCTGTTAGCTGCTTGGAGAGCAATGCAGGGAGCATTGCTGTGCTCTTATGTTGGAGGCAAACAGACTTCTGCACTCAACCGGGTTAAGAAGTTCTCCTGAAGCAAGGCCAAAAGCATCAGAAATCTTAATTTTCAAAAAGAGAAGGACTCAGTGTGTGCTTTGGCAGGTGATAACAGCTGTCTGCCTGTCACTGGGGTAGGCATGGCAGTCATGGAGTCACAGAAGGGTGATCTTAAGAAACCTTATAGACCATCCCATTCCAACCCCTTTGCCACAGGTAGGGATACCTTCCATGAGACCTGGTTGCTCCAAGCCCCATCTAACCAGGCCTTGAACACTTCCAGGCATGGGGTAGCCACAGCTTCTCTGCACAATCTGTGTCAAGAGCCTCACCTGACAGGAAAGAATTTCTTCCCAATATCCCATCTAATCCTGCCCTCTGGCAGTGTGAAACCATTCCTTCTTTGCCTGTCCCCCCAGGCCCTTGTCCAAAGTCCCTCTCCAGCTCTCTTGCAGCCTCTTTAGGCTCTGGCAGGGGCTCTAAGGTCTCCCTGGAACCTTCTCTTCTCCAGGCTGAATACCCCCAATTCTCTCAACCTGTCTCCAGAGCAGAGGGGCTCCAGCTCTCAGAGCATCTCTATGGCCTCCTCTGGATTTGCTCCAGCAGCTCCATGTCTTCTGATGTTGGGAGCCCCAGGGTTAGAGGCAGCTCTATAGGTGGGGTCTCACCTGAGTGAGGGGCAAAATTCCCACCTCACCTACTGCCCATGCTATGGGATCAGCCCAGGACACAGGGGGCTTCTGGACTGCTAGCACATGTTGTTTTAAGGAAGAAAAGTGGAGAATAAAATAACTGAACTCTTTAAGAGCAGGAGGGGTAGAATTATCTGCTGGGTAAATGCTCTCTTGAGTCCAGCACCAATAAGGAAACCTGCCCTGAACAGTTTGAAACTTGCCTTGGTTTTTATGCTTAAGTAATAGTTGGAGGAGAGAAAGGAAATATATCTCTGGAGCTGTTCCTGAGGAAGATGATTGTACTTGTATATAAACCACCAGACTGCCAAGCCAGCCTGTGATGAATATTCAGCTGGGGGGAAACTGGTGCTCCCGGGGTTTCATCCTCCCCAGCAGCCACATTCCACCGAGAGTCTTTGAGAATTTATTGCTCATTTTAATCACTGCTAGAGAATGAATAGGCAGAACTATTATGGGATAGACATATCCCATAGATTTTATTTACATATCCTTGTGACAGAATAACAAGGAGTTTTCATATGTATTTTTAATTTATTTTGATTTCCTTTATTCTTTAAAAAAAAAAACAAACCAGAACTCTGTGTGTGCTTTTCCTGAGCTTAGACCTCACTTGCCTGGTCTTGAGAGCTCTTGAGCTGATTCCCAGTGCAACACAGTCTGAAGAAATTAAAATAAGCACTCGAGTATCTATGACTAAAAGGGAGGGAAAAGCACTTGAAACTGGTGTCTTCCCTCTGTCACTGGAGGAATAGCAGCACCTGGACTGAGCTTGGCTCTTGCAAGTCTGTCTTTGCCATTCAGCTCCTCTTTGCCCCCTGTCAGACCCATCTGGTGACCTCCCTTGTCTCCATCAGTGTCTGATGAAGGATTTTTAAGGAATATTTCAGCTAGGAAGGGCATAGAGTTGCCCTCTCCCTTCTGGAAGCAGCAGTGTGAGACCTCCTGACCAGAAGCTGGTGTCCACTTAATCCCAGCCACCACCTTTTGATAGGCCTTTCCAAGAAAACAAACCTCCAGCTGTGACTCACATGCTTCTTTTAACATCCTGAACATCCTCAGGTTGCTGGTTTAAGCACATTTCATGAGAAAAATGTCTCTTTTGGTTATTCGAAAGCTGGCTGTTGGCTAATCTGGCCACAACCTTCTATGTGGAGTTTGGAGCAGTGAAAGCTCATTTTAACCTTTCTTTAAACCCACAAGAATCACCTCAAGATTTGTTTGGCCCTTCCTATGGAAGAACCCCTCTCCAGACCTCCACAAAGCTATCACAGCTTAGCTCATGTCACTGACATTGTCTAATCAGGGCTGATCAGTTTATATCCTGTTTTCCTTTAGTATTTCAAATTCTTTTTTTCTGTAAGGTAAAAGACACTGTCAGTCTTTGCAGGTTTTATGCCAAGGTTTGGTTCTGCTGGTGCTGTGCTCATGAACCTCTTCCCTTGGGGAGTTTTCTCATAAATGCAGCCATACTTGAGAGGGATGCTGGAGGAATAATGGATAACGAAGCTGATGAACATGGATGTACTCCAAGGGCTGTATCACCTCTGCTCTGGAGACAGGCTGAGAGCTAGGGGTGTATACCCAGAGAAGGGCAGGCTCCAGGGAGACTTTAGAGCCCCTGCCAGGGCCTAAAGGGCCCCAAGAGAGTTGGAGAGTGACTGAATAACGGTGTGGAGGGATAGAACAAGGGGGAATGGCTTCCCCCTGGAAGACAGAGGGCAGGATTAGATGGGATATTGGGAAGAAATTCTTCCCTGTGAGGATGGTGAGGCCCTGACACAGGTTGCCTATAGAAGCTGTGGCTGTTCCATGCCTGGAAGTGTTCAAGGCCTGGTTGGATGGGGCTTGGAGCAACCCGATATAGTGGAAGATATCCCTGCCCATGGCAGTCGAGTAAAATGAGATGAGCTTTTAAGTTCCTTCCTTCATGATTTCATGAAAACCTGCTCTCAGAGCTGCCATAGTGACCACATACTGGCTGACCACAAAAAGCAACCATCAGGACCACAGAGGACAGCCATGGCAGCATTTCCTTTGCCAGGAAGGAGTATGGAGAGCCCCAGAGGAAAGATCACTCTGTACCTACTAAGGACAGAGGTTTATTTAGCACTAGGGAATGTGGTTTTGAACTCCTGCCTGAGTGATGACTTTAAGAGGTGAGCACAGACAGTGCAGCAGTTGACACCTGGCGGGTTTATTTCATGGTAATACCTCCTAAGTGCAGTAATTGACACAGTTTTAATTACCTTCATCCTCCACTTGCGGTAAGTTCTTAGCCTCAGGTTTATAGCATGCAAGTTTAAATTCCAAACCCATAGGACAAACACTGAGATACACAATGTCAGAGGAACTTTACAGCCAGGAACAAACCTGGTCCCCTTATGCCTCAGCTCCTGCTCTTGTGGTCTGGTGACAAGGGAATGCCCCTTATCTGGGAGTCCCCTGCCCTAGCTGATCTGTGCTGCTTGGAGAGATGATGCTCACAAGGCATCACAGAAGGGTTTGGGTTGGAAGTGATCTTAAAGTTCACCCAGTTTCAACCCCTCCCACGGGCAGAGACACCTTCCACTAGACCAGGTTGCTCCAAATGCCATCCAATCTGGCCTTGAACACTTCCAGGGATGAGGCATCACTTGCCACTGCTGTGATGGCTCTCCTACCCATTGATAATTCACTGAACAAGGTCTCTTCCCAGGAATTTTAAATCCCTGAGATCTAGCTGCAGATCCCTCATTATCTAGTAGCCTACTGCTCCACAAATGTACTGATTCCTGGCATTTTTATTGGAACCATGATGACAAATGTGTTTCTTTTCCTTCTTTAAAGCAAATGGGACATGGAGGCTGAAGGGATGAGATCCCACCATGGAAATGGGTGCTTTTTACCTTAGGTTGGTGCACATGAACACCTGGATCCCAGGCCACAGCTGGACTCTGATTCTCAGCCCTGCTTGTTTGACAGACAGTTTCAGAAAATACAGTAAAACAGGCTCTGGATTTTACTGCATCCAGGGGTTACGGAGCAGCATTACTGGTCCTGTGCAGGTCACTCCTGAGTGAGAAATGGTAACTTGGAAGAGGTGGGCACAGCCACAGTTAAAATACTACAGAAGCAGATGTTTTTCCTTATGCATCACGTTCTTAATTTTTACAGACTTATTTTGGAAAAGGATGGAGCTGTAGGGGTGGTAAGGTGGTCTTCCATTGCTTGCACCCTAAAATCATAGCATCATAAAATGATTTGGGCAGGAAAGGAGCTTTCAGATCATCGAGTCCAGCTGCTCACCCAGCACTGCCAAGGCCAACACTAACCCATGTCCTCATGTGCCACATCCACACGACATCTTTGAAATTGTTCTTGCAGTGGGAAAGGAAACCCAAACTGGCCAGAATCTCAGTCTCACCTTTGCCTCTGATGCTCTCAGAAGGTTCATGACCTCTCCTTCACGGGCGTAATCCAGGGGCGTGTGTCCCATTTCATTCTTCTGCAGGGGGTTGGCACCTGACAGCACAAGAAATGAGTAAGATCAGTAGCTCAGAGCTCAGTCTTGGGGCAGAAGGAGCAGGTAGCACATCCTCTCTGTGTCCCCTCCTAAACTCTGCTTTGGAGGGCGTCTGGATCAGAAAGAGAGAATGTACAACCAGTGGTTACAAGCATGCATCTCCAGGGAGGAAGAAAAGGGATTGTCACTGCTAACAGCTGGCTTGTCAGTGAAGAGCTGCTGAGGGGGAATAAGAGCACATGGTCACCAGAAGAAAATACAGTCTCACAAAAGCACCCACTCTCAGTCCTGTGGGAGCCACATGGGACATTACAGCTTCAATTGGATACGCTGCCTGTGCCAGCTGGAGCTGAAGCTGGAGCTGGCTGTTGCCTGTGGACCAGCTGCTCCACTGAGCCGCTGGAGCACTTCTGGGGGAAAATCACACCCTTCCTTGCAGTATAATTAAAAACACCCCAAAAACAACAAATCCCAAAGACTGAGCTAGACTGAGTTGGCTGGGCACCCCACAGAAACACACACACGGAGAGAGCTCTCCCTCCTAGATACACTGGATTGGAGAAGAGCATTCCATGTCAAACTGGTCCAGTGGCAGTGATGGGAAGTATACAGAGGGAATCTCAGTGATATCAGGAGATAGGGGTAATGGGCAATAGCCAGAGGGGCAAACAAGGTCGAGGGATTAATCTCTGACTCTCAGTATATCAGGAGCTGTCTCTAAGGCAGAGACTTGTCACTAACAGTGGTGCACTCCATGACCCCACAAGTAGCTCCTAACTGCAAGAGTTTATGAGAATGAACCTTCAAATTGGTCCCAAACTCCCCAAACTGATGCTGAAACTGACCCTCCCACTAGTAATCAAGCCTTGGAAAGCAATCTGGTGGAGGAAGACCCCATAATTGTGCTCAGCAGGTCCGGGATGTCTTATATTCTAATCCTTCCACTGCAATTCTGTGCAATGTGCTCCTGCCTGAGCAGGGGAGTTGGTCCAGATGACTCCACTGGTGTCCCTTCCAGCCTGAATCATTCTCTGACCCTGCTGAAAACATGGGAGTGAGACAAATACCTTGGCAGAGGCAGACCAAGCTGCTTCTGTGCCCTGAGACAGCGTAAAGCACCAGGAGTGCTCAGTAACGGCAAGCAGCAATCAGAACAGATGAAAGAAGTAAGGGGAGTCTGTAGGAGTGGAGTCGGAGAGATTAGCCATTCCTAGGCATTGGCATCAAGGAACTATATTTGCTTACAGAATGAAAAATGTGCTCCATAAACATTTGACATGGACTAATTTCTATGGCAAGCCTTGTCTTCACAAATAAAGACCACAATCAAGACAGGTGAGATTACACACTGCCGGGGCTGGCTGCTCCATATACATTAAAGAGACAGTGCTCCCATGATCCCCACCCCCCTCAACCAAAACCCACCTGGGTCTGTGCAGTGACCAGTGGGGCATGTTCCTGACTTCTTCAAATGATGACATACTCGAGGCTAGGCGTGCTTTCATTTCTGATGGAGGGTTTGTTTGGCTTCGCCCTGGATCTATCAATAATGGCTCTCCAATATTGGCCTAATCCCCCTGTTAATGGCTTTGACGACTTGACTAATTGCTGCAATAATTGATAGAACCCGACTCCTACAACTGGTCGATTCCAACCTTGAGTACCGGCAGCAATAAAATATTATGCTGCCATAAATAACAGTATCACTTGGCTTGCTAATAGAAGGTAAAAGTGGCCACTGGTCTGTCAGCGCCCTGGCTGACCCCACTCCACATCCCCACCTCCTCTCCTGCCCTCTCCCACCCTGTGCCACAGGCTGCAGCAGTATCCAAGGGGACGTCAACCTTCCACGACTTAATAGAAGGCAATTTGTCACCTCCCACTCGCTGTCTGTAGCTGGAGATGGACACCTGGGCAGCACCTCAGGCTGTATGAGCCCGTGGCCTCCTCCCACCCTCCATGCTCATATTAGAAGGCCCCGGCTGATAATATTTGATAAATAGCGTGGGGGTTCTCTCCCTGCACCCGCCCAGCATTGTGGCGCTGCAGCAGCTGCAGAAGGTCACTCATTGGGGAAATATGTTTCTGTCAGTGGGATCGAAAAAAGTTTAGTAGAGTGACAGGCCTCAATTTTTCAAATTTTATTAACTCCATCCTCTTAACAATTTGTCTTGAATTCCTTCAGATTCTGGATAACTGTCAATAGAGCCGGCGACGCAGCGGATACTGGTACTTAGGTCCCCCACTGCTGTCAGGATAGGGATGGGGATGGCAAGGGGAGGGAGAGATGGCAGGAGGAAAAAGAGAATGCCAAAGGCCACAGACAGAACCTGGAGGAACATCCCAGTGATGCTCCCTATGTCCTCGGCAGCCCCAAGACCCTGCTCTTGTCATTCCATCCTGTCAGGGCAGAAGACTAGCAGATCTGAGCCTGCTGCAGCCAGAACAAGGTTCACACTTCTGACAGACAGGACAGGGCACACAGTGGAACCTCATACGCACAGCCAGAGAATGACACTGCACCAAAGAGTGGACAGATCACAGCTTGAGAAAGACCTGAGTACTGGGACAAAGAAAGGACTCTTGAGGGCCTTGTTTCACAGCCCGCCAGATGGTGTGAAACCCCCTGCTCCTGGGCATACCCACAGGTATGCGTCCGAGTGTTTGGGTCTTGTGCTGTTCCCAGCAGTGGGTGTGGGGACAGAGAACTGGCATGACACAGTCCCTGTCTGATGCCACTCCAGAGGTCCTGCCTGCAAATGAGCTGGGCAGCAGCAGTGGCCTGTGGTGACCTGTGTTACGGAAAGACAAGATGCCAAAATGTTCAATGTCTCCTATCTTCCTTCTTTGGTGTTTAGAAGGTACAATATGGTGGAGGTGGAAACTGAGGGCTTGTGCAAGTCTCTGGCACAGAAGACTGCACTGCTTCAGTCACAAAAGTCAGGGGAAGTCATTCTCCCACTATAAAGCCATTCAATAAGGACAGAATCACAGAACATTTTAGGTATGAAAAGTCCTCTGAGACCACTGAGTCCAACGATTCCCCCAGCACAGCCAGGGCCAACACTAACCCATGTCCCCAAGTGCCACAACTACATGGCCATCCCTTTCAGGGATGGGGACTCTACCACTGCGTTGGGCAGCCTGTGCCAGGGCTGGACAACCCTTCGAGAGAAGGAATTTTCCCCATATCCAACGTAAACCTCCCCTGGCACAACCTGAGGCCATTTCCTCTTGTCCTTTCTATCACTTGCTATCTCAGAGAAGATACAAATCCCCACCTACATAATACAGCCACTGCATAAAGCCACTCTCCCCAGTATAAAATTGTTCTCCCTGTACGAAGTAATTTTCCCCACTACAAAACCATTCAAAGAATCACAGAATTGCTGACTGGTTTGAGTCCAAAGAGACCATAAAGACCATTTATTTCCAACCCTTCTGCCATGAATAGGGATGCCATTCTCCCCAGTATAAAGCCATTGAATCAGTACAAAGCTATTCTCTCCAGTATAAAGCCATTTTCTCCAGTATAAAGCCATTTTCTCAGTATAAAGCTATTCCCTCCAATATTGAACCCCAGCACTGAGTTTGGCCTGAGTGGAGGGTCTGAGCACACTTGGCCCCTGGGCAGGACAGGTACAGGCAAGGCCTGGGTACAGGCAGCAAAGGATGAACCTTGAGGGCACTTCTCTCTGCTCCTCATGGCACTGCACCCAGGCGTACCTCAAGATCTTTTACCAGGCTCTGTGAGCACACATTCTGTCTAGGTCACTGCCTTGGACCCATTCTGTGCTCCAGCACACTGAGGAGACTTGGGGAGCATCCCTTTCCCTGCAGCAGACTCTGCTGGATCCAATATCCCAGAAGTGAGTGGGAAATAAACTCTTTCTGTTGAAGGGAACTAAATCCCAGAAAGAGGAGCCTGGAAGTACCAAAGCCATGGTGGTTGCTGCTGAGGGTGCTGGAAGTGGACACATTGAGTGGCCATCACCCTAGACCAGGATGTCCCCACGTGCCACATCTACACATCCATTAAGTCCCTCAGGGGATGGGGACTCCACCACTGCCCTGGGCAGCCTGCGCCAGGGCTGGACAACACTTTCAGGGAAGAAATTTCCTCTAATATTCAACTTAAACTTCCCCTGGTGCAACTTGAGGCTGTTTCTTCTTGTCCTGTCACTTGTTGCCTGGGAGAACCTGGCTACAACCTCCTTTTGAGTAGTCGTAGAGAGTGAGAAGGTCCCACCTGAACCTCCATTTTTTCCCATGAGGGGCACAAAACTGACCCCAAGATCTGAGGTGTGACCTCACCAGTGCCCAGTACAGGGATCAGTCACTGTCCTGGTCCTGTTGGCCACGCTATTGGTGACACAAGCCAAGATCCCCTTGGTCTTATTGTTCACCTGGGCACACACACTGCACCTGCACCAGCTCCAGTTCCACCACATCAAGTGCTGCCTAATGCACAGCCCTGGGCTGGCAGCAGTCCTCACAGAGCTCTAGGGAACAAGATTTGTGCTCCCTTGGTTCAGTGGCCTCACTCTCAAATCACAAGAAGCCTTTCCAACCTAAATTTGTCCAGCCAGATTGGATGGGTCTTAGAGCAACCTGTTCTAGTGGAAGGTGTTCCTGCCCATGGCAGGGGGTTGGAACTGGATGAGCTAAATTAAGGTCCCTTCCAACCCAAATCATTATGTGATTCTGCAAAGGAAGGATTTCGACTTAACTAAGAATTAGATGTTTCTGGGGTAGAGTTTACATGGAAAAGCAGATACCCAGAGCTCTGAGATGAAGGTCAGATGCTGACAAGACCAGGTAGAAACCAGCAAGGAGAGGTCCTCTTAAAGGTGCAGCTTAACCAGCGCTCCCAAACCTTGTGAACCAGACTGAACACAAATCTTCATGTTCTTGGACAGATGCAATAGTCTCAGGACTGGGATAAGCTGGAGGAATAAGCTGGAACAGAGGCAAAGGAGGAGACTGGTCAAAGCAGCATGTAAACTGGACTACAGGAAAGGACTGAGCCCCACTGGTGGAGTGGTGAGGTCAGCTATTAAAGACTGGAAACAAAATGAAGGTAAGAAAGGCAATCGTATGAGCCAGTGACATGGGATTAGTACAGAATGAAATGCCCTGAACAAACAGGGAAAATACAGCATGAAGGTCACCCCTCTGAGACACTAAGAGCACTGCAACACCCAGAAAACTAGTCCAGGGACTGCAAGGATAAAGAGCACAACACCAATAAATTGTTAAACTGGTGGAAACCAGAGACTAAGAGCTCTGGCAGTCAGAAAGCTTCCAAGACAAGGTGTAAGCCTTAATTCGGCCTTGGACAAAGCAAAAGGCTTTCTTCTCCAAACCTCAGCTCCTAAAAGTACCACACTGCAATGGGACATATGTTCATGCCAAACTTCCTCTCCAGAAAATCCAGCAAAGAATCCATGGCCAAGGAGCTTTGCACCACAAGGGGAAAAAATGGATCTTGCTTGAAAAAAAGGAGCAGCCGACCAGCAGGTAACTGTCATAAACATGGATGTAAAGACTGAAGAAACTCATAATATTTATTAAAGTCCTTATCATAAGAAGAGTTAGGACCTTCTCCTAAAGGGAGAAACCACACCATCATCCTTCCAAACCCAGGGGAGATGAAGAAAATCAAATGAAGTGTTTGCTCTGGCAAATTAAATGTAAAAAAACCCCACATGTAAAAAAGGATTTAAAAGAAGCCCCTTCTTTAGGAATGAAAGCTAGGACCTCTGAGCCTTATTAGAAGCTGGAAGTCAGCCTGAGACAGTGAGTTTCCATAAGTGATAAAGATCAAGGCCAGGCTGGACAGGACTTGGAGCAACCTGATCTATTGAGAGGTGTCCTATCCATGGTGAGGGTTTGTAATAAGATGAGCCTGAAGGTCGCTTCCAATCTAAAACTGTTCTCTGGTTCTACAGCAAATAGGAAAGTTGCAATAGAAGAAATAGGGAAAGAATGAACGAATGTCTTAAATGCATGCACCTTTCACTCTTGCTTTATTGGAACCTGAGTGTAATTTGGTCTATGCCTACCTGACAATTGCGTGTGAAAACAATCCACCTGACTCCTGATGCTTGTTTTGTAAGGTAAGAGAGAGGAAACTACAAAATCACACTCTTCCTATATATCCATCACCCTTTCTCCATATACCCATGTGTGCAGAGCTCTTAAGATCATGCCAAACGTTGTCACTGTCAAGTTTGTCCCCAGAAACACTTCAAGAGGGATCTGTTTACTCCCCTGTCCTAAGGGAAAACTATTCCTAAGTGCTTCAACACAGACAGAAATGTGCTGGCACTTTGGACTCTTATTGCTCTCACCACACTGGGATGCTGGATGCCTCGATGCTGGAATATGATTGGTTTCTAAATCCCAGTTTCATAGGATTTTAATTACTGGTCTGGCATGGTAGGGAGTGGAACTGGCTGCAGTCAGACGAAGGATCGATATGCCGGCCCAGAACATATTGAGCCTCGGCACTCGCAGATGCTATTGCACTATTTAATCATCTTTTGCAAAATTTACAGTGCAACAGAAGGAATCAATACGGAATTTATCTGATTCCCCTGTAAATATGAGCATGGAGAGGAGAGAGGATGTCAGGCCTTCTGGCATGACAGCTGGTCAGGGCAGCAAACCTCCACAACAGACCACCCAGGACAGCTACCATGCCTGTGACTCACCAAAAAGGGCCCAGCCAGCCACTGGGACTTGCATTCCTGGGGAGAGCTGTATCCACAGTGGCTGCATTTGTATGCTCTGACTGGCTTGTAAGCTAAACGTTGTCCCAGCCACTCTAAAGAAAAACTGGGAGGAAGTCACATAGGGTTGTGCAGAGCCTTACTCTGCACATGCTTTACAGAGTCTGTCATAGAGTCATAGAATAGTTTCATGGAATTTTCAGGGTTGGAAAAGCCTTGCAGACCATCAAGTCTAACCAATCCCTCAGCACTAACCCATGTCCCCAGCTGCCACACTCACAAGACTTTTAAATCCCTCCATGGATGGAGACTCCAACACTGCCCTGGGCAGCCTGTGCCGAGCCTGAACAACCCTTTTGGGGAAGAAATTTCCCCATATCCAAACTAAACCTCCCCTGGCACAACTCGAGGCAGTTTCCTCTAATGCTGTTGCTTGTTACCTGGGAGAAGAGCCTGACCCCCACCTGACTCCACTCTCCTTTCAGGGAGTTGTAGAGAGGGAGGAGTTCTGCCCTGAGCTCTTTTTTACTGTGGTAACTGCTGACTGCAGCAAAACCTCAATGTTACTTTCGCCAGATGTGTTAAAACCAAAGCTCTCTTTTCTCTGGAAGTGGTTGCTGGGGACCTGAGAGCCAACTCTCTAGGGATATCCTTTACTCTCCCTCTGGAAGAATGGACCCTTTTAATCTGGTGTGCAACAGAAAACACTCCAAGATATATTAAGCAGTAGTTAATAAGAAATTAATTGTGTTAGAAAAACCCAATTAATTAGAACTTGATTTTTCCAGAGAATACCATAAGCACTTTTGCTTTCTGATGTCCAAAGTCCATCCCTTGCAATGCTAGCTCCATAATCTGTTTACCCATCACTCACCCTACTCACAAGATCTGCAATTACATTGGACTGAGGAGATGAGCACACAACATTATGAACAAATGCACCGGGCTAAATTTACTATCAAATCGAGTTCAGCAGACCAGGTTATTGCAGCTTCAGCTAAAATGTTTTCACAAATCTATGTTCATTTCTTCCTCTCTCTCTTTCACATCTAATTAGAGATGAGAGACTCCAAGATTGCTGAAGAGGACTTCTGGACAAGGGCAAGGAGTGACAGGACAAGGGGGAATGGCTTCCCATTGACAGAGGGCAAGGTTAGATTGGGTATTAGGAAGAAATTCTTCTGTGTGAGGCTGGTGAGGCCCTGGCACAGGTTGCCCAGAGAAGCTGTGGCTGCTCCACCCCTGGAAATGTTCAAGGCCAGGTTGGATGGGGTTGAAGCAATCTAAATTAATGGAAGGTGTCCCTGCCTATGGCAGTGGCATGGAATGAGAAGATCTTTAAGGTCCCTTACAATCCAAACCATTTTGTGATCATGTGATCCCCCTGCGGATGTATTGCAGGAGGCATTTCCAATGCAGTAACAGCCTGGTCAGCCTGTGAGCTGGCTCTAGGTGGAGCTGGGAGCAGAGGGGATGATTTCTGAACATGGGAAATAGAAAGCAGGGCAGTCAGGGATGAGGAGAGCACTGGGGAGAAGGGGGGACATATGGAGCCTGCTCAGGTTTGGCAGGAGGGCAGGTGTTGGTTTCTGTAGTGGGGATAGAGAGAGGGGAAGTCCCACGAACTGGCATGGGTCAATCTCTGAAGGAAGGAACTGCTCTATTTTTAGGCAAGAGTAGGAAATACAAGCCCCTACCCATGTGCAGCAGCAGAGTAGTGCACTGCCACACAACCGTGTAGAAACAATACTTCCACACGTCAGCAGATGACAGTTCAGACACCCCTTGCTACATGGACACACACACACACACCAAACACACCTTGGAAAAGCACTTGGAAATTAATTTTGAGATCCTAGAAAAATGGCAGCTGAGCTGCTACACACCAGGGAAAACCTTGCTTCTATGCTTCTTTCTGTGCCTAGTTTCTCAGGTGTATACATAAGCAAGAGCTCACAATATTCTGATTTTGCATTTTGTAAGCTCCAACTTAAGACAGTTCCTGCAGCATCTTCTTCTAGGGTCTGTCTAGTGTAATTTTAATTTACTGAAAGGTTACCACAGCTAGGACAACTCTTCCCAGTACAAGGCTGTGAAAAAGGAACAGTTTCTCATGCTGAGAGAAGGGTCATTTACCTGCAGGGCAAATCCCTGAGCAGCAGCAGTGCTGTCTCTAGCTCTGAATCACAGAATCACAAGATTGTTTGGGCTAAAGAGACCTTAAAGCTCATCTCATTCCACTCCCCTGCCATGAGCAGGGACATCTTCCACAAGACTTGGTTGCTCCAAGACCTATCCAACCTGGCTTGGAACACTCCCAGGGATACGGCAGTGCTCTGGGCAATCTGTGCCAGGGCCTAACCACCTTCACAGGGAAGAATTTCTTCCCAATATCCCATCTAATCCTGCCCTCTGTCAGCAGGGAGCCCTGACTTGCCTGTGACTCTATGCACTTATCCAGAGTTCCTCTCCAGCTATCTTGGAGCCTCTTTAGGCACTGGCAGGTGCTCTAAGGTTTCTCTGGAGCCTTCTGTTCTCCAAGGTGAACAACTCCAGCTCTCCCAGCCTGTCTCCAGAGCAGAGGAGCTCCAGCCCTTGAACAATATCTGCGACTCTGGACACACGAATCAGTGCCTCCCTGCATTTCAGCAACAGATTCTGGAGCAGAACCATTTGTAGAAGGGAGGTTGATGTTGGCTATGCTCCATGGCAGGGTTACGCCATTGCCAGAAAGCTGCATCTTTTAACACTGGCTATTTCACTTAAATACTGACATCATAAAAGCTCCCTCTAAAACAAGGAGACTTCTGTAAACAGCAAGCTGGTGACCCTGCCTGCTTGCCTTCCTCTGAGCCAAACACAAAGTCCCTGGAATCAATTGTGCCTGCAGTAGCAACTGGTGCACTCTGTGGATGCGAGTGCTCACCCACCCCTTCCCCAAACACCGATATTTATGGTGTCGCCTCAGGTCAGGGGACTGTGAAATGTCACCAACAACTGCCCAAAAGGACAACAGAGCTGCCACTTCATCTCGCGGTCTGCTGGGCACACACATGCTGACCAAAGGGCTATAAGGTCCTGGAGGGGTCAAGCGAGTCACTGAATGGGCCACAAAAGGCTAGGGATGTGGGGTGAGGGGCAAGTGCAGGGGGCTTCCCTTAAAAAACAAGAGGGGGGTAGGGAAGTGGTTGGAGCAGAGAGGGGCTGGGCAGTTAATGGCTTTGGCCCGAGGGCAGAGCACCAGCGAGAGAAGTTAGAGGGAGAGTAAATGGAGAGTTAGTAAAAGGCAGGTGTAGGGAGAGATCAAGAGGAGCCTGTTCCATGTCAGCAACCAGGAGCCACCCTGTGTGCGATGTCAATAGCAGCACAGGGGCATTACCCTCACAAAGGGCTGAACAGTGTTCGATCTCCACACGAAGACCCTTGGCCATGTATTCATCTGAGATTACACTGATGAGGAGGCAGGGATCCCCTGCTTTGTTATCGTGTGGAACCAGGAGGAGGGAAACGCCTCCAGTGAATGCCCTGAAATCCTCCTATCATGTGCCCATCAGGAAATCCAATTCCAGCACCCAAAACTTGCTGAAAGGGCAGGGAAGTATCTGCTGTCACCCCAGCAGCTCAGAGTCCACCTGACAGAAAGGTGAAGTTTATTACCTTTAGCAAATAGTCCACATAAATCTGCATCCTAAATCATGACTGCAAAGGGTAAGTGGATATTGTGGATGGTGAACAGGGATTAATCTGAGGAACACTGTGAACTCAACCTTGGGAGGGGCTCCGATGGGAATTTCACACCATCGCCAAATGGAGGTTCCCACCGGTGGGTGGCTGTCTCCAGAATCTGAGCACTGGGACATGCTCTCCAAGACAAGGATTTCCACTTGGAAATGAACTCTGAGGTTCTTGAGCAGGATCCAGAAGGATTTCTGTGGGGCTGAACTAGGAACAGAACAGTGATGAGTGACCATAACGTCTTCTGGCCAAGTTTTGAATTTTCACTTTGATTTCACACAATCCTTCCATTTGTACCCAAACAAACACCGTCCCACAGATTGTTAAATGCTTTTTTTTTCTGAGACCTAAGGGAGTTCTTTCAAGCTGAGACACTTTGCTACAAATAAAGAATTCTCTGTGGGCACCAAGCAGAGAAAGGGCCGTTCACAGAGATGGCAGTGGCTCCAGGACAGACACAGAAATATCTGGAACAAAAAGAACAGTTGCCTCTGTGAAGTGAGGCCTGGACTGGAAGAGTACTTGGAGAGCTAAGCAGGGCACAACTGGAGAAATAAGGCAGACTTACTCCTTACAACGATTTATTCAGGATGGAAAAATTCTTTAGTGTCAACTTCATTTATTCGTACCCATCTTTTACCTGTACTTAGGGTAACCAAGGAGCTGCCCTGGTACTTTCAATCACCTGATAATATGTGCCATGCAAGGAGGCTTTCCAAGGCAGAAATGAGAAGCATGTATCTTTGCAGAAAATGCTATTCCAGGTGATTCTGCCCCTCTGCCCCACTTCAGTGAGACCCCACCTGCAGTGCTGCCTCCAGCGCTGGGGTCCAACAACAGAAGGATCTAGAAATGCTGGAGTGAGTCCAGAGGAGGCCACAGAGGTGCTTGGAGGGCTGAGCCCCTCTGCTCCAGAGACAGGCTGGGAGAGCTGGGAGTGGTCAGTCCAAACCATTCTGTGATTCTATGATTCACACCATGACATATGTCAAACACTCTCCAGCCTCCAGTACAGACTCTCTGCAGATATCTGTTCTCAATCCTGTTGTGACAAGGACTTTTCCAGCCCTTCAACCCCACTGCCACTCTCTGTAACACTCCAGAGCCCCTTGCACTCTGCTGCAAAGCCCTTCCAGGTCTGTGCATCCACAACCCGTTGCTCAAGCAGGTAAAGTCTGCTCCATTCTGCTCTGCTCTGCTCCTCCTGTGGGCATCCCTGCCCACAACTGTGGGATCGCAGAGGTTTTGCTGGAGACCTTCTGACTGTCAGTGCCCATGGCAAAGTGACAGCTGAGCAGATGCTGTTGGCCCATGCAACAGACATGCAGTAAGTCATATGCTCTGGGACTGTGCCAGGTTTTGTGTTCATGCAATGCTCACACATGCTGCAAACATGGAGGGGGGTTTCTATGTCAGAAAAAATGCACTTGGGGGGGGCAGTATTTTTGTCTGAAGACTTCCCAGCCATCCTGTCCACACAGTCCCACAGCTTCCTGAGCAGATGCCTGCTTTTTCAGCTCTCTTCCCTGCAAGGAGCCCTGCCTTTGCAATGGAATTTCTTTCATTGGTTCCTTTGGTTTTGGGTTAATGTATGGCCAGGAGCTGGGGTTCTGGTATCTGTAAGGCTCCCAGAGAAACCCTGACCTGGAGTTCAGTGCTACAGAATCTCACCCTTTCACTCTTATATTTCTATTTGTGAAAAATAATAAGCACGTAATACAGATGAGTATCAAGGTTCAGTGTTGCCACAATTAATTTTCCTCATCCCATCTGTGTCACTCTTGTGCTGAGAATAACACAGGAACAGGCGGGAGGCAGTATTGTAGAAAAGAGCAAAGAAGGCTTTATTCAAGAGAACCGCGTGGTTTTTATAGAGTGATACGATAGATTCTATTTGATTGGCTAACTAACAAAAACACCTTCCTCATACACACAAGAACAGAAAGAAGTAGAAAAACACCACCTGCAGATTGTTTATTCTTAACAAGTTACCATGTCCTTCCAACTCCCTAAAAATTCTCACGAGCCGCTGTGAAAAACGCTTGCCATTTCTCTCTCTCTGTCCCATGGCATCCACACATCTGGGGATGTTTAGCCATCACAGATGCTACTTTCTATTACCTTTTTAGCTGCTTTCTTAAAGAATGAGCCTTATGACACCATGTCATACCATTACATACTTGTCTGTTTTCTTAGAATTAACTTCCGAGATGCCCACACCACAAAGACTACAACAATCCTCAAATCTTTGCAAAAATCAGCATCTGGCCAACCAGACCCTAGTGAGCCTGTCTCTGTTAGGGCCAGGCTGTGACAGGTGACCACTTTATGTTCCACCTGGCAGAGGCTGCTGGCAGCATACGCCTGAGGCAAGGACAGCATTGCTGTGGCTGGCTCATTTCCAGGTGACCTTGGGGACATCACAGGAGGAGAGCTGTTGAAATTGCTGGAGGAGAAGGAATACTGGGGACAAAGAATATCACATCTGGAGGAGAGCAGAACTATAGACCAGCTTGGTGGTCTGACACACTGTGCATGTGCAGGTACACCTTAAGCAGATGCCAGCTCCTGAGAACAGCACAAGAGTCACAAATATCATCCCAGAAGGAACAGCAAGAGGGTGCATATAAGAGCCGTTGTCGGGGCAGCACATTTCTATTCTGTTGGCTAAATGCATCTTTTCATTTTACTCCACTAGTGCTGATAAGCTTTTTCCCCATGAAGACAGCTGAGAACTGAACAGGTTGCCCAGGTGAGTATACAAGAGAAGACAGTGAAGCAGGCTCTGTGAGGAGAAGGGCTCTGTGATTTAACCAGGAGGACCAGTAACTGCATAAGCTAATTCCAACCAATTCTCACAAGAGCTGATTCCAACCAATTCTCACAAGAGCTGCATTGTCCTGGTGCCAACAGTACTTGAGCGTCCACCATTTCATCTATGTACCAGCACCTATCCTGTGCCTTATATACAGAGCAGATCCATTCCTGGTATAGCAGGGACCCTTCCATTCCACAAAGGGACATGAGGGATATGACAGATGGCCTGAATAAATAATGCAGGTGGGAAATGAAAAAATATGAAGCAGAGACCAGTGGGGGCATGTGGAGCACCCAGTCCAGCTCTGGGACTCCCAACATCAAAAGGTTGTGGAGCTGCTGGAGCAAAACCAGAGGAGGTCACAGAAGCTCTCCAAGGGCTGAAGTCCCTCTGCTCTGGAGACAGGCTGAGAGAGTGGGCGGTGTTCAGCCTGGAGAAGGAAAGGCCCAAGGGAGACCTTAGAGGACCTGCCAGCGCCTAAAGAGGCTCCAAAGCAGCTGGAGAGTGCTCCAAGAACCTGGAGTGACAGGTCAAAGGCGAGTGGCTTCCCATCGACAGAGGGCAGGGTTAGATGGGATATTGGGCAGAAATTCTTCCCTGTGAGGGTGCCAAGGCCCTGGCACAGGTTGCCCAGAGAGGCTGTGACTGCCCCATCCCTAGAAGTGTTCAGGGCCAGGTTGGATGCAGCTTAGCACAACCAGGTCTAGTGAAAGGTGTCCCTGCCCATGGCAGAGGGTTAGAATTGGATGATTTTTGAGGTTCCTTCCAACACAAACCAGTCCAAGATTCTATGATTCCCTGGATGCTTAACTGCAGGAAGAAAGGGAAAACTCAATGACTAAGGTGAGAAGAGCCACCAAAAGCACATAGAGAAAAACCACTGGAGATGAACGGGAACACAGAAACTAAAAAGTAAAGAGATGAAAGCAAACAGCAAATCACACCAAATTGTGACAGTGACAGAGTGTGGCCTGTGTCTGAACCTGATAGTTTTGTAGGATGGGCTGACTTAGAAGTGCTCCTGGCCCATGAGCTAGGTGGAACTACAAAACTCACCTGCATCCAGCAGCAGTTTGACTGTCAGGTAGTCATCAGCCAGAACTGCGTAGTGTAGAGCTGTGCAGCCCTTGAAGTTGGCTCGGATGTTGAGACGGTTGTTGAAGTCATCCTCCCGGGTGACAAGGACTGCAGGGGACAAAGAGTGAAAGCTCAGCTCACTGAGATAACTACAGAACTGCTCATCTGGATGTGCAGCAGCAGCATGTACCCACCCCCCTCAGCAGGCAGGAAGCTTAAGGGCTTTGTGACCTTTTCTGGAACCACCAGGACCCCAGTGGGGATTTCTGGTGGCCATTGCCCCCACTCCACTGAGCAGCAGTAGAGATAAGGACAACATGGTTTCCATGTATCCCAGTGACTGCCTACACAGTGCCCAGGCAGGGGAGGAGGTGGGTGGAGGACACCTGAGCAAAGACCTCAGTCTTTTTCCAGCCATTTATTGTAGGGTAACAGGATGGCTTGACTTGGAAGAGATCTTAAGGCTCATCTGGTTCTACCCCTCTGCCATAGGCAGGGACACGTTCCATGAGACCAGGCTGCTCCAAGCTCTGCCCAGCCTGGTCTTGAACACTTGCAGGCACAGGGCAGTCACAGCTTCTCTGGGCAACCTGTGCCAGGGCCTTGGCACCCTCACTGGACAGAATTTATTCCCAATATATAATCTAAATAATGTTTTTAGCAAAGAGAAGGGAAGCTGTGACAGGAATGAATGCTGCCCCACTATGGCTTGACCTTCAAGCAAATTCCTGATTTTGGGAGCCTCCAGCACATAAGTCCATGTGTCTCAGCAGGGCATGGCTCTGAAGGAAGGGTCTGCAGCACCCCTGCTCTCCTGTAGCTGGTTTAAGGATCCGACTTAGGAAGACCTGGATTTTAAACTCTTTGCTTTAGTCATCAGCAAAAAAAATAAGAGAGAGCGGCTTTTTACAGGGGCAGACAGTGACAGGACAAGTAGGAATATCTTCTAACTGACAGCAGGCAGTATAAGATTGAATATTGAATAAGAAGTTCTTCCCTGTGAGGGTGGTGAGACAATGGCACAGGTTGCCCAGAGGAAGCCCCATAAATACCCTGTCCCACCATGGAGCATGAGTGATGGTGGAATTGGCATGTGCTGTCCCCATTCAAATGAACACCATCCACCTGATGGGCCAAATTCTGCTCCTGGAGGTGTGTCCAGCTCCTTGGTGAAAGGGTCTGTACCCAAAACTCATTAGATCCAGATCCAGGGGCAGGGAGAGCTCCCAAGTGCTCTGAGCACCTTATACTGTGCTATGGCAAAGCAAGCAGAGCTGCAAAATGGATGGGCTGCAGGGACTTCTTCACGGTCCCTCCTAAGAGCCATCAAAAGATTTCTAGGATATTTGAAAAGTTCAGAAGAGAGAAACACTGTGATGAATACCTGATGCTGTCCGAGCCCAGCATCTCCACTAATGAACCACAGTCCCTCCAGGAAGATCAATTAATGCCCTGGCTCCTTTCCTTCCCTGGGTCCTTTCTCCAAGCACACAGGGTGAGTATGTATATTTATTTGTCGTCATTTCCTACCCAGGGAGGAGCAGGATAATGAACTGCGTGCGTCAGGGAAGATGAATCTGAGATACTAGGGAGCAGCGCAGTAAAGAGATTAAAGTGTTATTATTGTTGGTTTTTTTCCCCCATGGTCCGTTGTGACAGCTCGGCCGTCATCTGTAAAAAATGTCTCTGAGAAAGATAATCATCGGAAACTCAATAAAGCGTCAGGGGAAGCCTCCTCCACCATCCATCACTGGGTGCCTGGAAATTTTCAGCCCTCTGTCTCCCTTCCTGCCATCCATATAAATGTCTGTAATATATTTTGTGCAGTGGTTGTGGAGCACACCCTCTTGATTTGGATGTTTTTATGAAAAAATATTTATACACGAAATATGTAAATGTCTAAAAAAAAAAAGAAAAAACAAAGGCAGTTTCTCTCTCTCTTTTTAAAAACGCAACTGAATTTATTCTTTTTAATAAAACATGTCAACCAAAGAATTAATGCAACTTCTCATGGAGTGGCCTTATCTTTTCTTCACCCCAAAATATATAACATTAGAAAGGGATGAATGCAGACAAAAACAATTAACTTTCTTGGTTGATACACTTTATCTTAAATAAAGTCTATGTACATGCATTATGTATTGGCATTCTATTGCTCATTTTTTAATGTAGTTTCATACATTTTACATTCCCTGCTATAGGGATATGATCTATGTATACTCTCTCTCCCATCAAGAAGTAGGTCTGTTGCACAGGCGGGTCACAGTGAGGGATGAGAGCAGGGAGCTTTTAAAAATACAGAATAATGCCCTGTCAAAGCTGTCGCCTCACTGTTCCATCTTCTTAACTCAACCTGTGCTTTATGAAAGGTTCAAATATTACACCTTCATTAGGCTTTCACAGAGCTTTCACCTCTTAGCACCGAGTCAAAAGCACAGACAGGCCCGTGGATAATGTCACTGTGCTTCAGCAGCATCCACAGTGTGGCTGCCTGACGAGGGAAGTGACCCTGTGCTGGGCACTGCTGAGGCCACACCTGGGCTCAGTTCTGGATCCCTCACTCCAAGAAGGAGACTGAGGTGCTGGAGCCTGTCCAGAGAAGGGCAATAGAGCTGTGGAATGGTGTGGAGCACAAGTCTGGTGAGGAGTGGCTGAGGAGGCTCAGCCTGGAGAAAAGGAGGCTCAGGGGGGACTTTCTCACTCTCCTCAAGTCCCTGACAGGAGAGTCAAGCCAGGTGGGAGTCAGGTTCTTCTCCCAAGGAACAAGGGACAGGACAACAGGAAATGTCCTCAAGCTGTGCCAGGAGAGATTCAGGATGGATATTGGGAAACATTTCTTCATGGAAAGGGTTGTTAAGCCCTGGCATCATCTGCCCATCCATGGAGAGCTTTAAAAGTCATGTGGATGCAGCACTTGGAGACACAGTTTAGTGGTGGCCTCAGCAGTGCTGGGAGAATGGCTGGACTCTGTGGTCTGGAAGGGCTTTTCCAACCAAAATAATTCCATGATTCTATTCTATGACTCTATGAAGTCTGTGCAGACTGAGGCTCTAGACAAACTGTGTGACTTCCTCCCATTTCCCACCCAGAGCAGCTGGAACAAGGTTTAACTTCCAAATAAGTCAGAGCACACAAAAGCAGCCACTGTGGATGCAGGCGTACCTGGGAATCCAAGTCCCAGTGGCTGGCTGGGCTCTGGCAGGGCAAGGGGGATGTCTGGGAAACATCCCATGGTCTGCCAGCTCAGAGGTGAGGTTGGCAGGCCAGCACAGTGCTTGGATAGAGAAAAGGCTTCTGGAATGGGGAAGGAAAGATAAGGACATTTTAGGGGGCTTGAGTCCTACTATCATTCCTGCCAGCATGAGGAACAGAAGAATCTCTGAACATGTAGCTGGCTGCTCCAAAGCACAGCTGGGCACCTAGAATCCAGACACATCCTGATAAAACCAAGAAAGTTTTACCACCATTTATTGTCATTAAAAGTGGAAACCGTCTGGGAAATTTAAATAGGTCTGAATAAACAAAGCAAGTGTATGAGAAACCTGGCCTAGTGGAAGGTATCCATGTCATGGCAGGGGGTTGGACCGGATGCGGTTTAAAGGTCCCTTACCACCCAAACCATCCCATGATTCTATGATTCTCAGTCTGCATCAACCAGTGATGAGGATAATGAAGGGGTGAGCATGGAAACTGAGATCTGCCAAGAATATCCATAATGAGAGGACATGACTCTGCAGAAAATGACCTTGTTTTCATGGAAAGTCATCTAGGGCTGAGAGCTGATATTGCTGCCTGCCCAAACCCAACAGTAGTCACTGCAACCACTTACATAATTCAGCTTTATTTCAATTGGCCAAGCCTGACTGCATTTCACAGCTCCTGATAAGATCTGGATTAAGGCTGCTGGTGGAATACACTGCCTTGAACCCTTCTCCTTCCCAAAGATGTGGCTGCATGTGAGTCAATGGAATGACGTTCCTATCTATGACTTTGTATTTTGCTCTGGCTATATAAAACCAGTTTATCTCTGGTAAACTGAAGGATTACTTCTACATAATATCTATGTAATGTTTCTTTCCCCTTCAGACACACATTCACCCAAGTACCATCAATTACTTTATATTTAAATGGAAGAAGATGAAACAAGCTCTTAAAAAACCCCATGAGGTCAAAGCAGGAAACAAAATTTTGGGACCTGAAAAGCAAATGTCAGCAGCTACACACAAGCCATCTTACCTTCCAAGGAATGGAGGCCTTTTTCTTTGGCAATCTCATACACACTGCTGAAATCATCCCCAAGGTTTGGATCTGCATTAGCTGTGAGCAGAGCCTTTACCACACTGTCACAAAACAGAAGGAAAGTAAGGCAGAAGTAGTAGATGAGGAATTGAAGCCCTTCAGAGACTGAGAAGTGCTCAGAAAGCCCTCTTCAAATGTTCCTGGGAATGTTAAACATTCCAGGGAAGTTAACCCACATCCATAAGTGAACATTTCATCACATAGAGCTCCACCAGCATAGGCTAAAATGAATGATATGGGGGAGGCACTGGAGGAAGGGGTGACTGTGGAGATATGCAATCCTTCTGAGGTGACATGCACAGAACATGCTTCTAGCACAAGGCATATTCCTATCACAGACCTTGCCTCCAAGGCCAACCCTGTCCCTGCAAAAAGGCAGATTATTGTAACACCCTACAGATTAAGGGAAGCAAAACTACATTGCTTTTGGGAGGCAATTGTACAGCACCTGCACCTCTGATACTAAAGGTGCCATCCTACCACAGGAAGTGCAAACAACAAGCAGTTCAGAGGAAGCTCTGAAGATAATCAGAGGGCTGGAGCACCTCTGCTCTAGAAGACAGGCTGAGAGAGTTGGGGGTGTTCAGCCTGGAGAAGAGAAGACTCCAGGGAGACCTCAGAGCCCCTTAGGGCATAAAGCAGCTCCAAAAGTCCTGGAGAGAGACTTTGGACAAGGGCCTGGAGTGACAGGACAATGGGAATGGCTTCCCACTGACAGAGGATAAACTGGATGTCAAGAAGAAATTCTTGTCTGTGAGGGTAGTGATGCTCTGGCACAGGTTGCCCAGAGAAGCCGTGGCTGTCCCATCCCTGAGAGTGTTCCAGGCCAGACTGAGGCTTGGAGCAAATTGATCTAGTGGCAGATGTCCCTGCCCATGGCAGGGGGTAGAATGACATGGGCTTTAAGACCCATTCAGCCCAAACAATCCTGTTATTCTATTACTTGAACTATACAGCCCTTTTAGACAGTGGAAGGGGCCTTAAGGTGTCCCTGAAACCTTCCCTTCTGCAGGCTGAACAACCCCAGCTCTCCCAGCCTGTCTCCCGAGCAGAGGTGCTCCAGACCTTGGAGCCCCTCCTTGGCATATCCAAGGAGCTACACTACACTTCACCTTGTCACTCCAGCAGCTTCCCATACTTCTGAGGTTGGACCCCAGAGCCAGATGCAGCTCTGCAGGTGGGGTCTCGTCAGAGTGGAGCAGAGGGTCAGAAGCTTCTCCCTTGCCCTGCTGCCCATGGAGCTGGGGATCAGTCCAGGACATGCTGGATTTTGAGCTGCCAGCAAATGTTGCACATTATGAACATGCTGCAGTGGGACATGGGATGCACTGCCCAGGCCATTTTGGTGGGAAGTCCTCACTCTCTGCTTCTGAATCCAAACAATCATCAGGTCAGAATTAAATTTCTCACTCCTTCTGAAAGCAGCTTAAAGCCAGTTAATTCTTAATTTTTTTTTCGGCATGCAGGCTTCCCATGACAACTAGACAGTAACTCATTTGTTAGCATTCATCACCAGTGATATGGCTCACAGGCTGACAGCAATGTGCGCCACAGCCTGACATGTACCTGCAGGCTGTGGCTTGTCAAGTCACATCTGGAATTAAACTTAAGCTCCTCTTCCATTTACTCTATAAATGCATTAGCAGAATCAAAGGTGGTTATCTTATTATTTGAGCATGGTATAGCAGAGGTGAGCTCTTTACTAGCACTGGTGTGCTGCTCACCATCTATAAAGTCACCTCTAGTGAGAACAGCACCAAGACCGGAGGCAGGAGATAGAATCATGGAATTGTTTAGGTTGGAAAAGCCCTCTAAGACCACCGAGTCCAACTGTTCCCCCAGCACTGTCACTCACTGATACCTGGAAAATATAATAGATCTTTCCAACAATGTTGAAGTGAATATAAAAGCAAATCTTTACTTGAAAGCTTTCAGGTACACAATGTGGTGAAAACTGCACATGGTATAGTAACTCTACAATTTTTATAAGGTTCGTTGATTAGTGTGTTTATCATATACTGTCCAATTAAAAGGTTAGTTGGTTAGGCAATAATTGCTGGGGTCTTGCTCCACTGGAAGCAGTCCAGAGGTTTCTTTTGCCCCACTTCCATTATGTCTGGTCTAGATTCTGACTGGAAAATAGAATGTCCTTGTAGCTAGTTCTCTTCTTGGAATAAGACTAAACAATACTTAGGAATGTGTTTATAAGGTTAGCTTATTGTTCCTAAATGTAGGGAGGAAAGATAGAACTAGAAGCTACAGGTATGCTTTAGAAATCTACAAAGGCACAAATATATGAAAAGCTAAAAGTCTTAAGAATCATTACCCCCCTAAATTACATACCTATGTCAAACATCCAAATGTTTTTAAACCCTTCAAGAATGGGAACTCCCCCACTCCCCAGGGCAGACTGCACCAGAGCTGGACAACCTGTTTGGGGAAGAAATTTTCCCAATATTCAACCTAAACTTCCCTTGGTGCATCTTGAGGCTGTTTCCTCTAGTCCTGTCACTTGTTACCTGTGAGAAGAGACTGACCCCCACCCGCCTCCATTCTTCTTTCAGGCAATCCTTGTGAGCACATAGAGCTTATTTACATCTGTACTCTATTTATATCCACATTTCATTTATATCCACATTGCTACAATATCATTTGTTCTATAATATTTGGGTTGAGAGGTTCTGGCTCTCATTCTGCAAACAGCAATTTCCAATTATGACCCTTCCCCTTTTCAGTCATTGGAAGCATGCTGCAATGCACAGGTTCTGAGTGGATTGATTTGTACAGCCATGATCATACCTGATGGCTTAGAACAGGCACTAAGGATGGGCATCATGAAAACCTGGAATGCTTTGGATTAGATAGGGACCGCAAAGCTCATCAAATTTAAATCCCCTGCCATAGGCAGGCACATCCTCCATGAGATCAGGCTGCTCCAAGCTCCATCCAATTAAGCCACACTTCTAGGAATGGGGCAGTCACAGGTCCTCTGGGCAACCTGTGCCAGGGCCTTACCTTACCCACAACAACGAATTTCTTCCCAGTATCCCATATAACCCTGACCTCTGTCAATGGGAAGCCACGCCTCCTCATCCTGTCATTCCAGGCCCTTGTCCAAAGTCCCTTTACAGGTCTCTTGGAGTCTCTTTAGACACTGGCATGGGCTTAAGGTCTCCCTGGAGCCTTCTCTTCTGAGCAGCCCCACCTGTCTCAGCCTCTCCCCAGTCCCTGGAGCATCTCCATGGCCTCCTGTGTACTTGCTCCAACAGGTTGACATCTTTCTTGATGGTGGATCACCTCACCTACTTTCAGACATCAGCAGTGGAAGCCATAAAGCCCAGAGCAGCCTTTCATCACAGATGCGCTCCCTCTCTACCACACAAACCTCTTCAATGAGCCTGAGTTTTCTCTCAGTTCACTAAGTAGTTTTGATTTTGTTTGAAGGGTCAGTGTGCAAGATAACCCATAATCTTCAGTACAGTTCCAGTGAGACAACCTCACTGTGTCATCCTCAGGCCTCTATGGTAGTGCACCTCCTGCCCCACCCCCAGGCCACACTATGATCTGAGAACAGACAATGTGATGCCAGGGAAAAGACACTGATCCAAATATCTGTTTCATGTTCAGAAGAGACATGTCTACACTATCTTGTTACATTGCTCCTTAAGGCTGTATCAGTGAGGACATCCCATGTAAGAGTGCCACAACAAGCCTGTAGATTTTTCTGGACTACCTTAGGAGCATTGATAAGGCACAGGGGCACAAAATGTATCCTGAAATTCCTTCAGCAGCTCTAGGAAGGGCTGCTCAGCATGCCTAGCTCCACTCCCACCTCTGCTTCAGAACTTGGACCTTCACCACTGCCCTCTATGGCTGCAGCAAAATGCAAAGCAAGGAAGCGGTCTGGCTGCAAGAAAAGCCCTGTGAGGCCAAGTGCGTGGCCTTGGACATCCTGAATAGAGGAAGCCACAGGCCACCCGCCCAGGCTCTCCCACCTCTGGTCATTAGGTAGGACAGACCTACCCTTAACATCTATCTGGCACTGTGCCATTTGTCAAAGACTGTAGAACACAGGGAGATGCACCACATCCAGTCTTTCTTGTTTGGAAAGCTCTAGCACAGGACAGTGATCTGTGCAAAGTTCTTCTGGAAGATCCACTGCTGGATTCCTCTGGAAACATCCTGCATCTCCAGTACTTGGTGCTACTGTGGTCAACCCAGTCATCACGAGAACTGCATCAAAGACCTCGAAGAGGAGGTCCCCATGAAAGCAGGAGGCACAGGATGGAAGATGGCGGGGCAGGTTATGTCCTGCTGTTTTATGGGACCTGTATTGGCAACCTCCGTACTGCTAGAGATGGACATCTACCTACTGAACAGAAAACATCATAGAATCATGGAATCATGGCTTTTAAATCCCTCCAGGGATGGGGACTTCACCACTGCCCTGGGCAGCCACTGCCTTGGCAGTGACAGGGCTGGACAACTCCTTCAGTCAAGAAATTATATGCTTCAATTAAGCTTTTAATGATCTTGCCCTAGCAGCTGGCTTACTATGATTCTTGCAATCAGGGTTTCCAGCATCCCCACCAGGCAGCCAAGCCTCACGGGTCACTAAAGTCTTTGGAAGCACAGGTTCTGATATGGTCAAACCACCCTTCTTGGACCCCCTTCTCATGGCTATTACCACCAAAGAGACCCCTCTACTTCAATTTTAGCTCACAGGCTATGATATACCTTCAGGTCTCTGAATCTGCCTTATTTTAAGGGAAATGATCCCAAGTCCCAGTGTAGGACTTGAATCCACAACATTGAGCCCGTGAGTGAGCTACAGGTACTGAGCGAGTCATATGGTAAAACAGGATTTGTCATTTTCTTGATAACTCCATCCATCTGCCTTTTGTGCCCTCAGTGACTACACTGAAATGAGCGTTCTTCTTCCCAGGCACTCCATCACTAGATACTATTTCCATGTGCTCTCGGATACTCAGGAAGCCCTTTTCATCCACTGCCTACATGTTCAGCATTCTTCTCTGGGATGTGACCTTCTGTGAGAAGTTGAGCAGAGGACCACAACTGCTAGATGCAAGGTGGTCTGAGAGTGGTGTAGCAGGTGACGGTGGCAGAACTGCTCTGCTCTCCCTGTGAATTACCCTCTGCACCATATTCCCTGTGGTAACAAACATTTCCATAGCTCTTACGATGGCTGGGAGGCTCAAGTTTAATAATAAGCACTGATATCATCACTTCCTGGCAAAATTTGCTGTGCCAAAATACTGGCACTAGTCTAATAAGAACACATCACACATCCAGCCTTCCTTTTCAATCATCTTTCAATCGCATCTCCTGCTTTTGGGATGTGCCGACCCCTCCAAACACTTGTCCATCAGCTAGACTCCTGGAATCACAGCTATTAATTGCACCTATCCAATTTGCAGGTAATGGGACATTCAAGCAAATTACCCTGTAGGAAAGGTAACAGCGCCATGAAAATGCAAAGGAACTGTACTCAGCAATGCAAAGCATGTGAATGTTCCTGGAAAAAAGGAAGGGACTTGCAAAATCAGGTGATTAAAGAGGCTCCAAGGAAGGCGGAGAGAGACTTTGGACAAGGGCCTGGAGTGACAGGACAAGCGGAATGACTTCAAAGTGACAGAGGGCAGGGTTAGATGGGATATTGAGAAGAAATTCTTCCCTGCGAGGGTAGCAAGGCCCTGGCACATGTTGCCCAGCGAGGCTGTGACTGCCCCATCCCTGGAAGTGTTTGAGGCCTGGTTGGATGGATCTTGGAGCAACCAGGTCTAGTGGAAGGTGCTCCTGCCCATGGCAGGGGGAATGGAATGAGATGAGCTTTAAGGCACTTCCAAACACAAACCATCCCATGATGAGTGAGTTTCAAATGAGGGATTCTCTGGCCCATAGACTTTTTGTGCTCTTCCTTTTGCTGTGAGGCACTGGGGCAGAACAATACCCTATTCCAGATCCCAGAAGGAGTGGGATGCCACTGTCCAGCTGGGCTGTTCCAGCTTTCCTCCATAACTCACCTGTGCTCAACAGCCTCAACAAGCTGAGTTTTAATTTGCTGATCAAGTTTTGATTGGATTAGAGGCAGAGCCTATTCATCAGCATGAATATAAATCTAAATTGACCCTGGTGATGACTCAGAGGGCAATGCTGAGCTAGAGCTGGCTGGGCAGTTCAATCGACTGGGCAAAGTGCTTTCTGCTTGTAATGGCTGGACCAACATATTGTTCAATAAATAAATACATATATACAATACAGGGGGTGGGGAAATCAATGGTGAGATGGTGGGAGGTGACTGGGGCTGCGTCAAGAGAGATGTTATGCCTGGACCACCGCCGGCAGCTGGGGTTGGTGAACCAAGAAGCCTGGTGATCCCCCATGACCGTGTGTTATCAGCACAATGCAAACGCCTGGCTGGGTTTTGATACGCGGCTGCCCTGAGCTCTGGCAGGAGCCACATGTCCTGCCTGGACACAAAGAAGACCCTTGTGTGGTTATATCTTAACTGTGTAAAACTCAGCACAGCAGGAGGGCTGGGAGGAACTGTTACTCAGATGAAGCTAAATGTGGATGTGTGCCTTCCCAGGAGCATGTTTAAGTCTACCGATGGCACAAAAAGCCAGGCAGCCGCAGCAATCCCTTGCACTGTGATATGTTATTATTAACCCAGATAAAAATGATTGACTCCTCAAAAAGGAATAAAAAGGGACTATGGAATCCAAAAAAAAGAGAAAAAATAAATCCTGAAGGGTGGTAATTGTTATATTCTTCAGTTTTCTTTAAGAGTGTGACATGGGTGAATCATCTTTCAGAGGCATGGTGAAGGCACACAAGGGAATTGAGGAGTGTTAGAAGCCCTGCTCCCTGCCTGGAGCAGTAAGAAAGTATGAAGAGAAGTCATTTCCATACTTGGAGAGGTGCAGGAATCTGCTAAACTGACAGTATCACATTGTGCCCGAGTTGCAAGACATCAGATGGTGTTCATCCCTGAAAACAGGGATACTCATGCCTCGGGGTCTGAGATGGGGACACTGCCAAGGCAGAGGTGTGAGTAACAGCTGCAGGAACAGCCAAGTGGTCACTGTTCATCAAAAACACCCAGAAAGGGAGGGGCTGAAAGTCAGTGACCCAGTCTGTAGGATCAGGCCCTCCAAACGTTCTGTCATCACAGCTGAAACCCACGCCCAACTCCTCAGCTCTCTGACAGGTGACACATTGGGCCCTATCTTCTTTCAAAGGTACTCAGATATTTCTCCAGCTCCACTGCAGACAGCTCTGAATGACTTGCCTAAAGTGAAAAGAGTGAAAAAACCCCCATGGAACAGATGTATGTACCTAATATAGACAACAAGACTGCCCCAGTTCATCATGTCACTGCCTGTAGACAGGGAACAGCTCCAGATCAGTCACCCTTCACCAATCTCAGAACAAACCCACTAGAATATCACAGTGCATGAGGAATTGTCATTACCAATATAAAACAGCCATACAGCATCTTCAATGCACGTGTGGATGAGGCACAGCTCCCAGCAATGTACATGGAGGCAAGAAACAAACTACTTCCTGACTCCTCTCCCTAAGGAGGGTTGGAGGAAGGTGAGGGATGGGACAAGGCCACACTGGCCCAAGCCCTGCTGGTTCTAGTTCCATGGGAGAACCTTTGACCCACAGCTCCTTTGATCTTCACAGAAAGGCAGAGAAGGGAAAGGAGAGCCAAGGCTCAGGGAGGAGACACGTGACATTGGTCATTCCCAGAAGAAAGGTGCTGAGAAGCAATAGTGAAGAAATGCAAAGAGATCCAGACCTGAAGAGGAAGGCAGAAGAAGAAAGGGTGTGCAGGAAGTCAAAGCTGCAAAAAGAAAATGAAGATGAGTAGATGATGTGGGGAAGAGTCAAGAGGAATTTCGAGGTTAAAGCCCCCAGTGAAACAGGAAGACAAAGCTCAACATATCCTGACAGTGCACTGTCAGAAACCCATGCCCTGGGCTGGTCCCACGGCATGGACAGCAGAGGAGAGGGGAATTCTGGCCTTCTGCTCCTCTCAGGTGAGACCCCACATGCAGTGCTGCCTCCATCTCTGGGCCACCCAAAATCAGAAGGATATGAAGCTACTGGAGTGAGTCCAGAGGGGAACAAAATAATGCTCTGAGGGCTTGAGCACTTCTACCCAATTAAAACATGGGTATTGCTGCTGCTGCTACTGTGAAAGCCTTGCACAGGCTTGAACTCTTGAACTGCACTTGAACTGGATTCTGAGAAAGGAACCGCTGTGAATGCACCCAGGTGATCCTCCCCACCACCTGAGCCATGCAGAAAACTTTAGAAGCCCTAATATCACAGAATCACAGAACCATTTAGTTTGGAAAACCCTTTTGAGATCATTGAGTGCACTCAATGATCTCCAGCACTACCAAAGTCACCACTAAACTTTGTCCCCAGGTGCCACTTCCATATGACTTTTAAATCCCTCCAGGGATGGTGACCCCACCACTGCACTGGGCAGTCTCTTCCAGGGCTTGACAGTATTTTCAGGCTTGGAATTTTCCTTCATAGCCAACCTGAAGCTCCCATAGCACAATTTGAGGCTGATTCCTTTTTCTGCTGTCCCTTGTTACCTGGAAGAAGACAGTGACCCCCATCTGGCTCCACCCAACTGCCAGGAGTTTTACGGGGTGAGAAGGTCACTCCTGAGCCTCCTTTTCTCCAGGCTGAGGCCCCCAGCTCCCTCAGCCACTCCTCATGAGACTCGTGCTCATGGTCCAGCCTCCTCCTTCAGAATTGCTCCCCAGAGGTTGTGCCAATGTGGTTGAATGGGAGCAGAAACAGGTTCCAGTGTTTTTTAGAACTACTCAAACTTCTCCTACTGGGACTCAGAATTTCCATGCTGCTCTGCGCCTTAGTCTCCCCTACCACACAAGTAGTTCTCTGCCTCAGAGGAGGCAGAGGAGGCTGAGAAGATGACTTGATATTTCACTGTCACTTTATTTCTGTGGAAATGATAAAAACCGGAGCAGCTGATAACCAGATATAGAAAAGGTCACTATTCTACAGAATACAGACATACAGTTAAAGTCCTACCTGCTTTGGGGTTTCATTTATGATAGCTTTATTACTTGTTTTAACAAATGCACAAACCCCACAAAGCTCTGAGTATGCATTTAATGAAAGCTTAAATACTAAAAATATGATAATGCCACAGTAATTGCCACAGCAATGGGAACTAAAGCATAAAACCTTCCTTTGCTGCTGTAAACATGGTCACAGCTGATCTGTCTTTAGCCCACAACCCAGTTATAACATCTATCATCATGGAGCCAAATAATTTGGACATCGACTCTGTCTCATGTAAAAAAGAAACCCCAAATATCTGTCTCCACTAGATCCACTACTGTATCTCCCCTCCCAGGCAGACACCAGTCTCCCTCTGGAGACCTATCCATGGGAATATTGCAGAATGCTTCTTAATGCCTCCCCACATTTTGGATACAAGACATTTCCAAGAGGAAGAAGATGATTATTGTTTTGCTGTAAAAAGAAAAGATGGACCCCAAACTTGCCTTCCAGCACACTGGATTTCATCTTGTAGCTGATGGCAACTGACAGAAATCATTAAAGCAGTGCCTCTGGAATTAAATTAAACAGATGGACTGGGGCTGTCTAATTGGAAGAGTGAGGGCTGTAGAAATTGGGAAACATGACAAAGCTAAAGGACAGGTCACAGAAATCTCCAGTGCACAGTGGAGACTGAAAACATCATTCCTCTCTGAAAAACACCTTTGGAAAGGCGTTGAGGATGAAGGCTTCCTTTTTATTAGCTGAAAACACTCATCTCAGTTCCCAGCAACCCAGCCCTTCAAAACCATGCTGAGGAACCTATGGAGGTATCATGAGCCGTAAAATAGGAAGTGGTGAGAGAGCCACTAAGTTAAACATTGGAATGACCTTGATCTTTTTGCAGGCAAACAGCACCTGTAGGTCCTGTTCAGCTGGCTGCACCTCAGCCATCTCTGAGTCAGGGACAGCCCAGCTCACCTCTCCAGAGGCTGCTGGCCTGAGGGGCGAAGGATCAAAAGTCATAACAAGTTCAAATCCATCACATCAGTTGGATTACACAGGCAGTTGGACAAGGGAGGATGGCTTTACACTGCCAGAGGACAAGGTTAGATTGAATACAGGGAAGCAATTCTACCTTGAGAGAGTGGTGAGGCCCTGGCACAGGCTGCCCAGAGAAGCTGTGGCAGCCCCATCCCTGAAAGTGTTCAAGACCAGGTTGGACTGGGCTTGGAGCAACCTGGTCTAGTGGAAGGTGCTCCTGCTCACAGCAGAAGGGTGGAAGTGGATGATCTTCAAGGTCCCTTCCAACCCATGATTCTGATTCTGAGATCAATTGCTGTGGCTGGAGAAAGCAAATTGAGAGCATAACCTTTTACAGAGGGACCATGCTCTATAAACAAAACCATCCTGCATCCTTGTGCCTCTGACTCCTCCCTTCCCCATTACACCCTGGCCACAACATCTAGTTTCAGTTACACAGTTCACCCTTCAGACTAGGTCCATTAGCAAACCATTTGTAAGGAATTTCTAACTCTCTGTGGGTCATGTTCCAGCTCAATGCATTTCCCACTCTGCACTGTGGAAATTACAAGTCTAGAAACAGGACCGAGGGCCAAAACCTTGCCTGGCACAATGCTGGAGCTGTTACATACGGAATAACCTTGCATTTATGTTTGCCTCCAGAAAGGACAGAATCAGAATCACAAAGGTGGGAAAAGACCTTTAAGATCACCAAGTCCAACAGTATCCAATTACTCTTCTGCTATCTGGAGAAAAGTTATACTGAGCTTCAGGTATATTCAAGGTCTTCTTAATTTTCACTTTAAGTCAGTATTCATCTAAAATGTGGGAAAAATAAACAGAATTTGTCCAACACAGCCAAACCCTTTTTCTTTTGGCCAGGTACACAACAAAGACAGACGTGGCAATGACTCTGCCCTCTCAGAAGGGACCAGACCGGAGTCCACACATTTTTTACTGTCAAGATGTTTTCATTAGCATTTCCACTTGATTTTAGGCCTGATTTTAGGTAATTATTGTCCCATGAACAGCCTTTCTCCCTGTCTCCCCTTAGCCTTTGCAACTCGGGAAGTCCTGTTCTGCTTCACCAGTCACTTGGAATGGTCAACAGTCGTCACACTCTGCTGCTGACCATTGTCCACTGGGAAAGGTGGGAGGCTCCCAAGCCCACCCCTTCATGGACAGGCAAATAACAGAGCCCGTTGCTGCTCGGACATCAAAGTTAAACAAACATTCGCAAACCCCCACCTCTGGGCCTGTTTTAAGGAGCTCCCTGAGGAGGTCACGACTTTCAGCTTGTCATAGCACACATCAAAGTTTGCACCACACACGAACTCAGCGCATGGATTGGGATAGTGTCACCCGAGAGCGGATATTCAGCCTTTGTGCACTGCTTTAATCCTGTGTTTTCCCAAGTAATTAAGCTTTTTTGCTTATGAACTTGTGACTAAGTAAAGCATCCCTGAGAGGTTGTAACATCAAAGCTCATTCTCCCGTCTGTCCCACATTTTCCAAAATTGGATTTCTTTTTCTCTTTTTTTCCTTAAATAAAAAACCTAATTGAATTTAGTTGTAGACTGAATATATTTAGGAGTGTCTTTAAAAGGTTACAAGAAGCCAGAGCGATCATCATGGGAACTGTGGAGCAAGGGCACAGCATTCAGCCCCAGTGACACCATCACCAGTGAGAAGATATAGGACAGTTCTTACAGGAGCGATTTTGGCTGGTGGGGTACCCACCGCCAACAACATCCCACAAGTATGGGCTCATCCATGGCCAAAACCTGAGAGCTGGTGTGGAATGGCACCATCAGTTCAGCTGTCACATCCATGGAACTGGGGAGCAGCCTGCCCTGATCTGTCACACCACATACTCAGCATAAGGAGAGGGACAAGCTCCCTTGGGTTAAGCCTCACAACACATCCCAAACTTTATGAGAACCCTCTACAGAGCTCAGTATGACTTTAGGAAAAGGCTGAAGTGAGTCACCACGATGTGAGATGCACATACCTGGAGTTCCTGCTGATGGCTGCCACCATGAGAGCTGTCCAGCCAAGCTTGTGCCTTGCGTTCACATCCGCGCCTTCTTCCAACAGCCTGGAAAGGGGAGAGATATGGTAAGGAAACAGATACAAAGAGAGCACCTCAAGCATCCCAGAGCTAATGAGGGAAAGCAGAATGTTTTACTGTGCAGGGATCTGCACGGCCCAGAAGACCTGACGTGAAGTTGATTCAATACAGTTCTCAAAGGTGACCAAACTTAAACAAACATTCAGGTGATGGCAATCCCACTCCTTTCAAAGGGTGCAATGCCAACATCTTGCTTTCTAGATTGTTTGTTTGTCTATTTATTTATTCTGTTCAGTCTAATTTCCAAATTGCCAATCAGCAGCAAAACTGATAAACCTGAATTCTAATGACATTTGAATCCCTTGGCTGCAAAGCACCCATTAGGCTTCAGAAGTAGCTCAGTGGACCTACAAGCCCATGCCACCTGCAGATACTTTGCAGTTTTCTTGTAAAGCATAAGAACAAATAAGACAACCACCGAAAATACTAGGAACCAAACTATACTCATGTCTCCGAAATTTTCTCAACTTTTGCAAGATAATGGCAAAGGACAGGTTTTTGCAGCAGGTACTTTAGCTCAACCTAAAACATGTGCCCAACCCAGACAATATGAAACGATGGTTCTCTCTGCACACCACAAGGAAGAAAGGAAGTTCAGAATTGAGACACAAATTTTACAGTGCTCAAGTTAAATGAGACAAACTCTAAACCCTGCATGTTCAAGTCATAGAATCACAGAATGATTCACAGAAAGGTTTGTGCTAGAAGGGAACTTGAAAACCACCTTGTTCAATCACTTCTGCCATAGGAATGGACACCTTCCACTAGACCAGGTTGCCCCAAGACCTGCCCAACCTGGCCTTGGACACTTCCAGGGAGGGGGCTGCCATAGCTCCTCTGGGCAACCTGTGTCAGGGCTTCACCACCCTCTCAAGGAAGAACTTCTTTGCCATATCTAATCTAGATCTCCCCTCTGTCAGTTTGAAGCCATTTCCCCTTGTCCTGACACTTTCTGCCTGTGTAAAAGGTCCCTCTACACAAGCAAATCCATGATTACGAACCTATTTTTCTTGCAGGAGCAAGGTGCTCCCAGTACCAAGACAGGGAATCAGGCCTTAGAAAGCAGGGTGGACCATGCAAGAACAGCAGTTCTCTGCCCCTTGGTTTATCCTTCTCCCTTTTCATATATTAAGGCTTTTCCATCTTCCTTTCTGGCTGAGACTGTCCCTGCACAGTGCATCCTCCACACAGGTATAACAGGGAAGAGCTGTCATTAAACTCCCTGCTGAGAGAGACAGAAGTGAACACAGCAGCCATGTTCCACCTGTGCAAGAACCACACTTGAAGTCCTAAAATTCGGCCCAGAATCCCAGGCAAGGAAGTCAAGGTCAGGTGTGACTGCTTGCATGCACTGAACAAGTCAGATCACCTCTTTAAGGACCTAGAGAGGTACACATCTGAATTCAGACAGCCTTTCCAAATTCCTCACCCTTGGTCTGCTTTGGTGGCAATGCTCTCACTGGTTAAGAGTGCAGGGATGGAAGGAGTGAAAAGGAGGTAAATGAACCATGTTCCTCTTCCTATAGTTGGAAAAAAAAAAAAAAAGGAAAGGAGGAATGCTGGTCCAGGGAACACTCACAGATATATCCAGGGTGTCTTGCCAACCTTCCTCCACCTCATTGGAAACCTTCACAGTAGTTTCACTAGAAACTTATCCCAAGGAACAAATACACTCATATACGGAGACACCTGGTGTATTCAACCTGAATAAGAGAAGGCTCCAGGGAGAACTTAGAGCCTCTGTCAGTGCCTAAAGGGGCTCCAAAAGACCTGGAGAGGACTTTGGACAAGGGCCTGGAGTGACAGGACAAGAGGGAATGGCTTCCCATTGCCAGAGGACAGGGTTAGATGGGATAACAGGAAGAAATTATTTGATGTGAGGGTGGTAAGGCCCTGGCACAGGTTGCCCAAAGAAGCTGTGGCTGTCTTATCCCTGGGAGTGTCCAATACCAGGTTGGAGAGGGCTTCTGGCACCCTGGTCTAGTGGAAGCTGTCCCTGCCCATGGCAGAAAGGTTGGAACTAGATAGCCTTGAAGCTCCCTCCCAACCAAACCCTTCAGTGCTACAATATATGGTATGATAATCCTAAAGTTATTTCCAACTAGCAATGCCTGAACTTTGGCTGGTATCTTGAACACAGCTGAATGCAGTACACCACACTGACTGGACAAACCAGCTAGATAAACATCATGTGAATAAAAAGCCTGTATTCCTCTAGAGCTGAACTATTTGCCTTATTTGACAGAGACTGGGGCTTGAGAGCCAACAGGCAGATGGCTTCAGCCAAGCTCTACGCAGAAGCACGTTGGTGAACTCTTCTGACTTGAGTGGTAGTATGATACACAGGTAATGGGTCTGGGTGGACAATTTGACCACCCTTTTCTTGACAGAAGGAGTGGCCAGCGCTAGTGCTGTGGTTCTGGATGCTCTGAACTGTTCATCACACACTTGGACAGAAACCTAATAGCTGAAATACTAGAATCATAACTGGCAGCCTCCATTTGTAGCTCCCAACTGTGATTCAGGAGGCTGTGACCACTGTAAATTATCATAGCACCAACAGAAGCTTTATGCTCTCTTTACCAGGGTTACAATTTAAAGTTCAATGGTAATGAACTATCTGGCAGGTCAACAACAGCACCTTGGTCCAAAGAAGTCTGATACTTGAAGAACAAATTTTCACACAGAATCCACTCCAGATCCAATTTTTATTTCCTCTTTCTATCTGGTTTTCACACCTGAAGAACCACCCAGCAGCATGGTGGAGAGCAGGGATGATTCACCTACAGCCTTACGGGGGTTTGGATCTACACAGCCCTGCATACAGCTAACACTGGTCAAGCTGCAGCTCCTGCATTATCCTGTGGCTCAGTAAACGCATCTGGGCAGTTGCACAAGAGCAGCCTTGGCCCCCTGCAGGGTATGGTGTAGAATTATGGAATCATTTGGGTTGGAAAAGCCCCTCTGAGACCATTGAATCCAACCATTCCCCCAACACTGCCAAGCTCACCACTAACCCATGTCCCCAAGTGCTGCATCCACACATTTAATAGATTTAATAGATCCCTCCAGGGATGGGGATTCCACCACTGCCTTGGGCAGCCTGTGCTTGGGCTGGACAGCCCTTTCTATGAAGAATTTGTGATATATCCTTATGCTTTCTCCTTCTGCCAGCACCACATCCCTGCAAGTGAATGCCAAGAGTGTGCTGCCAGTTCTGCTGCCTGAAGAGCACTCTCAGACAACAGAATGCTGAAAGAAGAAATATCCCTGTGCTGCCACAAAGTTTTCCATCCTGGTGAGGCCAGATGTGCCCAGACACACAGGGGATAGCAGATTGCTATCTGCACAGATCAGTTCCCTTTGCAGCTCCACTTACAGAGGTGTTTGCACTCACAACAGAGATAAGGTAGCCTGACTCGGACCCATGGCTACTGCTGGTCACACCATCACCTGTTCCAGCTGGAAGGACACTGCCTGCAGCAGAAATCCACACCACAGCTCCATCTGTGCCACCATGTGTGCCGTGTCCTCTGTGCAGGCACAGGGAGTTGCTCCCTCAGCTGGAAAACTGCTCACTCACTGCCACTGCAGGAACGAACTCCACACCCAGCTCTCTCCGACCCTAAGGAGCCATTCCCACCAGCACCAGAGCTCAGGATGCTGCAATTGCAGAGATCTTACTGTCTCCCCTGGCTCACCCTAACAGCTTCCAAAAATCCCTTCCCAGACATTGTGATGCCCAATCCCCTTCCACTTGTCTCCCAGAGTGGTGTAGACCCACATGTCCAAGTAATTTCTGAATTTCATTGTATTTACTTGGCCATTTGAAAGTCATTTGAAAGCAGTACAATTCGATTCAATTTGAACATTCACATCACCCCCTTCCTACAGCCTGTCACTGTGACAGCCTAATAGCCACAGAAAATCCAGGAAATAAAGGCATCTTGATGACAAGGGAGAGGGAGCCTGAAAAAAGAACCCAGAAGGGGCACTGTAACCCCAACACCAAAACTGCAGGTAAGACGGCATCAGCCATGCTGGGATGGAGGCACACAAACCCCTTCAGGCTGGGAACCTTTGCCTGGCAATAAAAGCCTTAAAGCCCAACACCAATCACTGATTAACATCCTCAGTAGAGTTTAATTGATGTAATTTTGCAAAGTATCAGGCCCATTTGCACTTGACCATGGTATTTATATGATTTTACATTAAAGGGGCAGAGAGACCATCCTGGTCACCTTCTGCCAGCCACTGGGTTGTTCTGCTGCAAAGAGTCAGTCTTAATTTTTCACCTTCATGAGTTTTAACATTTCATGGGAGGGTTTGGATTGGAAATGACCTTGAAGATCATCCAGTTCCAATCCCACTGTCACAGCCAGGGACACCTTCCCCTACACCAGTTTGCTCCGAGCCCCATCCAACCTGTCCTTGAACACTTCCAGGGATGGGGTAGCCATGTGAATGGATATTTCTTCCCAATATACAATCTAACCCTGCATATGTCAGTGTGAAGTCAACTCCCTTCTCCTGTTACCTTTGTTTTCTCATAAATGGGACCTTCAGTGTAACTCTTCAGTATCTCCCTTTGAGACAAAGGACAAGACATCAGCCCTTATTTAAAATAAAAAAGATGATGTTTTAAACTAAAAGATGAAAGATTTACATTAGATATTGGGAAGAAGTTCTTCCCTATGAAGTTGTGAGGCCCTGGCACAGGTTGCCCAGAAAAGCTGTGGCTGCCCTGTCCCTGGAAGTGTCCAAGGCCAGGTTGGATGGGGCTTTGAGCTACCTGGTCTAGTGGGAGGTGTCCTTGTCCATGGTAAAGGGATTGGGACTAGATGATCTTTAAGGTCCCTTCCAACCAAAGCCATTCTATCATCCTGTGATTTTAGAATTCTCAAGGCACTTTGGAACCACTGAAAAATACCTTTGAGTACTGAAAGGCTTTTTTTCTCTACATACACACTGGAAGGACATATTGAATAACGAATTATCTTCATCCTTTAAAAAAAAAAAACCAACAAAAAAGATCCTAGTCTGGCAGTCAAACCTGTCTAATCATCGTGCATCCAACAGGAAGGATGCTGGAGCCTCTCCTGTAGGATTAGGTTACAGGCTTGCAGCAAAGGTATTAGGATCAGCCAAGCAGTTTTCCGTTCAGGAATCTAGACCATCATAAGCATCTGGAATGCCACATCACTGAGCCCAGTGAGGGAATTACTTGTATCATACCATCTACCATAATATGCATTGACATTTCATTTAGGAGCTGGATCACTTTTTTCTTTTTTCTTTTTTTTTTAATCATTGCAAGATGCTCAGCAACTTAACAGATTTTCAGATAACTGAACTTTATGTTCAGGGTCTTCAGGCCCACCATTTATTTCTTCTCCGCCTGATTTAATGATATGACAATCGATAAAGCCAAGACCACTGCTCAGATCCCAGACAGCCAAATGTATTTACCAGCAGGAGTATTTTATTTTAATTAAATAAAATCCTCTGATCAATGTTTAGGATGTTTATCCACATTTTAACCAAGTAAGATCCAGGACACTCCCCTCCTAAGGAGTTTCTCACTCCTTAGGAGTGAGATACAGCTCTATTAGCGCCATTTCCAGTGTTTCTCAAATGACAAACTGTTCTTTGACTGCAGTGGTGCCACCAAGATGTCCCTTCCCCTGGCAGGAGTTGGACTGGATGACCTTTAATTGTCTCTTCCAACATAAACTCTCCTGGGATTCTGCAATTCAAGGCCCGGTCAGGGTAAGAACCCCAAACCAGAACTGGTGCTGTTTCTGACTGGGAAAGTACTCATATTTAAGGGATTTCAATAAAACTTTTTTTTTGTGATGGTTTTAGGGCAGACAGCTGACAGACAGCAGGGTTAGACTGAATATTAGGGAGAATTTTTTCCTTAGGAGAGTGGTAGGGCCCTGGCACAGGGAAGCCATGTCTGCCTCATCGCTGTAAGTGTTCAAGGACAAGCTGGATGGGGCTTGAAGCAACCTGGTCTAGTGGAAGGTGTCACTGTCTACAGCAGAGGGTTGGAACTGGGTGAGCTTTAAGGTTGTTTCCAACTCAAACTGTGATTCCCTGTCTCTATGAACATCACTGTCTGCTCTGGAATTTGCTGAAGCAATCTGGGCAGAGCAGCACCTACTGCTTTGTGCATATGCCCTATTTTACCTCAAGACAGCAGCTCCCAAAGCTTTAGCACTTTGATCCCGCAGAAGAGATAAAGAGCCCACATCGGCAGCGATGAGCCTTCTCCCCCCACTGCCCCCGGACAGATGTGCCTTCTATTCACCCGTCACTGGGGTTCTGGGTGACTGACTCGGTGACACTGCTGAGCCCAGAGGGCATGTTTGAGTTTGTGCTCAGTGCTGGGAGCATGCCCAGCACTCCATACTGACAGGTGGAGGAAGAGGAAGCTGGAAACTTGAACTTTTGCAACAACAATAGCTTCTGTTTTTATCAGCCTCTTAGACATTTCCCCCAGCCCTGTCCCAATATGTCACTGTTTAACTGCAGAGTGTGGGACACCCTCAGATGTGCTCACCCTCTTGGGAACTGCCCTCTGCTTTGCAGAAGAAGGGGGGAAGAAAAACATCCCAACTGAATATCCCGGAACATGAAAACACAATCCCTGCTAGATTTTCCTGCCAGGGAAAGGATCTGCTCGGAGAGGAGGACACAGCAAACTGCTTGAAAGCCTTTGATGCGGCTGCTGTATTCTTGGAGAGAGCTCATTGCTGTCTCTCACCCCTCACCACCTTTGCAGGGCCAGTAACACACCATGGTGCTCCGTGAAAACATACTGACCTGCACATTGGGGGGAAGGGAAGGGAAGGGAAGGGAAGGGAAGGGAAGGGAAGGGAAGGGAAGGGAAGGGAAGGGAAGGGAAGGGAAGGGAAGGGAAGGGAAGGGAAGGGAAGGGAAGGGAAGGGAAGGGAAGGGAAGGGAAGGGAAGGGAAGGGAAGGGAAGGGAAGGGAAGGGAAGGGAAGGGAAGAGCATTTCTCTGCAGCTCTCAAGGCAGGAAAGCTGTTCCCAGGACATGGGGGATCCTGGAGGAATCCTGGTAACCCTAGTCCTGACAGCAAAACAGGCCATGCAGAGAGGCCAGTGGCCAAGGAGAAACATCTGGAAAAAAAATTTCAAAATCAAAGGGAAGCTCTTATAATTCCAGGTTTCAGGAGGTAAAGCCAACTCCTAGAGGATAGTTGGTCTGGGGGCACAAAGTGTGGGCAAAACCACCATGGGTGAAGCACATGGAGTGGGAAAAGTCAAAGAGGTACAACCCAAGCATGAAAAGGCTAATACAGACATGTGAGTAGCTGTAGCTGCCCCATGCCTGTAAGTGTTCAAAACCAGGTTGGACAGGGCTTGGAGCAACTTGGATTAGCGGAAGACGTCCCTGCCCATGGCAGGGGGCTGGAACTGGATGAGCTTCAAAGTCCCCTCCAACCCAAATCTTCTGTGATTTGACAGTTGGCATCACCAGGTTTGGAAGAGAATGTGAAACCTTACATGGATAGCCCCAATTCAGTCACCCCAATGCAACAGCTGAGCTGTGTGCCATAAAAATACCCTACCAGCCTGCCAACCTGCTCTGGCAGAGGCCAGCAGTGTAAGTGGGAAATGAGTCATCATGTTTGCAGAGGAATTTGAGCATAATACACTAACTTCTGACAATCCATGCCACTGGAGGTGGCATGTGTTACCTGCTCGACTTACTCTGCGCAGGTCTGAACTCAAATGTCAGACTCCCTCACATCCACCAACATTCACAGTTTATGTGCTGCGTAAGCAAGCACTCAACATGTTTCTAACCTGCTACCTCACATCTTCCAAGGTGTCCCTTAACTCCTGAGCTGTGAGGAAAGTGGAATAATTGCTCCCCTGGTTGTACAGGCCACGTCCATGCTGGTGGACTGCTTGTCCTCCAAACCCAGAGCTGCTCAGGAGGCTTTCCTGCACTCAGCCCTGCTGATAAACATCTCCACTAACTGGAATTAACCCTGTGATGGTTCCCAGGCGTATTCCAGACATTCAGAAGCTCCCATGCATCCAGGTGTGTTGGTGTCTGCTTCCAGAGAGAAGGATCTGGGATTTGCGGGCTTTACAGCTGTTTTGGAAAGAAGCATGAGATCTCCTGTCTCCCATGGTTGGCTTGGCGCTGACTGCAGAGACACTGCTCTGTGACTCGGTGTGCAAACTCAAACAATCCTGGGAGACCAAAGTACACCAAGAAGCAGATCAAAAAGGGCAGTTTTCCAGCTACCTAGAACAGGAAAGCACAGCACACATACATCTCCCCCAATATTTCATTGCCAACATGAAGAAATCTGGGCTGTTGTATCTGCTCTGAATTCCCGCAGCCACAGGCAAATCCAAACTCAATAATCAGTAACAAAACTTTCACTGAAACACAGTCCTGGAAAATTTGGTCATTTAGGAGAAAAGATTTAAGGGGACATTTACATGATAAACATCTTTTTATCCTAAAAATTGTAGCTGTCTGTAACTCAGATACACACAGACAAATGCAGGCTCAACATCACATAAGCATGGAGCAATGGAAATAAATATAATTATAAATCATCTCCCAATCTTGTCTCCAACCTGCTCCCACTACCACTGCTGAAGATGTGTCACAGCTGTTCAGGACTGAGATAAGGTGCATGATGGCTAGTGGCCAGGAGCCAACGACGTGACTCTTCTGCTCACCCTACAAAGCATTCAGGCATCCCTCAAGCCTCAGTCATGACACTCCGAACTATTCTGTGAGAGGAGATGCTTCAGCAGGTACAAGATGGGATACCGGCTCCCATAAAGGCCCACCACCTCCACACAGTGCCTTTCAATGATCTGATGTTCCAGGTAAGCAAAGCCTGACACACTGCAGAGGGATTTTTTACCCAGTCTCTGAATTAAAATGCAGTCTCTGAATTCTTGTAATGAACACTTGAGCTAGGAGGCAAACAAAAGACTGAGGGACTGTACCCCCAGTCCCCCCCCAAACTGGAGAGAATTGAAAGAGTTACAGCTGGGAGAGACCTTAAAGCTCATCTTGTTCCTACTCCCTCCCATGGGCAGGAACACCTTCCACCAGACCAGCTGCTCCAAGCCCTGTCCAACTTGGCCTTGAACACTTCCAGGGACAGGGATGGGGGAAATTTGCTCAATGAGCTGTGCTGCTTACAAACAAGGGAGAAGAGACAAGCAGTCTGGAGGAGGCAGAACTGCGATGAGTCAGAGCCAAGATGAGTGGTGCTGCTTGAAAATCAAGAGATCACTGTTTGGGGCAATCAAGCCTGACTTAGCAGTTTCTGCATCTCCTTCAACTAAAAAATCAGCTTGGAGAGAGCAGACTCAGCTGAAGCAACTGACATGGAGCTTCCTGCCCCACTGCCACGGCTGTCTGGATCCCTGTGAGAGCAGGAGAGCACCTGGTCAGTTCCAGATCTCATTACCACACAGATTTGAGTGGCTGCCTGCTGTTAGGAATGAGGCTGATAACAGCCATCTGACACATGCTCTGTGTCTCCATGAGTCACAGCTGCACAGGGCTGAGGAAAACACTGCTTCATCAGGCTTATCTGGTGAGAAAACTGCTGAAAGCCTGTGCTTTTGGAATGGCTTACTTAGAAACGAAGCTGGAACACAAAGAATCAATATTAATACTGAATATCAACACAAGTGGGAGTGAGGTGGGCATTTTTTATGTCTTTGCTTCTTGCTTTCCCTCCAAATGCACAGAACAACTGAGGCTGAGGGAAATTAAACTATCTATTTAACTATCAAGTAGGTATTATATTTTGTGCTGGCCAACAGCATGAAGGGCTTGGAGGGAAGAGCTGCTTTGCCACATGCTCCAAAGAGGATGCTCTCAGAAGTTAGCATGTTCTTTCAGCTCAGTGAAGAATTCAGCCTGGTTCCCTGCATTCAACAAGTGGTTAGAGATGAGAAAACTTGGCTGGAAGGTCAGAGGAGCCAGAGATGGTAGAGGCAAGCCTACAGCAAAGGGACTGGATTCAGCCTGTGGATATGCATTCTTCCCACAGCAACACAAATGTATATTCTGGGGAGGTCTGTCTGCTATGCCTAAAAGGCCAGTTCTTTTTCAGAGTTAAAAATCACTGCTCGGAATAATCACAGAATCATGGAATGGTTTGGGTTGGGAGAAACCTTAAAGTTCAGCTAGTTCTAACCTCCCCTGGTTAGAAGGGAAGATATACCTTCCACTTGACCTGGTTGCTCCAAGACCCATCCAACCTGGCCTTGATCACTTCCAGGGATAGGGCAGCCACAATTTCTCTGGCCAGCCTGTGCCAGGGACTCACAACCCTCACAGGGAAGAATTTCTTCCCAATATCCCATCTAACTCTGCCCTCCATCAGTTTAAAGCCATCCTCCCTTGCCCTCTCACTCCATGCCCTTGGAGTCCCTCTTCAGCTGTCATGGAGCCCCTTTAGGCACTGTCAGGGGCTTCAAGCTCTCTCAGAAGCCTTCTCTTCTTCAGGTAAACACCCCAGCTCTCCCAGCCTGTCTCCAGAACAGCGGGGCTCCAACCCTTGGAGCATCTCCATGGCCTCCTCTGGGCTCACACCAGCAGCTCCACAGCCTTTTCATGACGAGGGCCCCAGAGCTAGTAGCTGTAGCTGCCCCATGCCTGTAAGTGTTCAAAACCAGGTTGGACAGGGTTGGAGCAACTTGGATTAGTGGAAGATGTTCCTGCCCATGGCAGGGGACTGGAACTGGATGAGCTTCAAAGTCCCCTCCAACCCAAATCCTTCTGTAATTCATACATTAGGTGGGATCTCATAATCTTCTTCTTCTCCCACCCTCTCTCACACTTTAGACTAAGACTGTATTTCCTAGTAACTGTATTCTGATGTTTTCATGTGTAAAGGACCATGACCAGTGTCAGCTGAAGGCACTTGGAAAAGATCAGCATCCCACTTCAAACAAGCTTGAAGCTGTATAAGAAATACCAGCACAGCCTCGCCTCTCTTGACACCCCAGGGGACAGTGCAGGCAGGGGACAGCAGTGTGGCAGGACAGGTAATGTTCCATGGATGGCTGCCCAGCTGGATTGTCACACTCCTGCCCTGTCAAAGCTCAATTTGAACTTCACCCCTTGCAGGTGAAGACAGCACTGAAGGCAAGACTGTTTGTATCTCCTCTGTCAGCTCTGCAGTAGGTCTGGCAATCTTGGGCTGTGGAAGTTTGTTGTAAAGAGATTCATGGAATCAGAGAGTGGTTGGGGTGGGAAGCAACTTCTGGAGACCACCGTGTCCAACCTTCTCCTTAAGCAGGTTCACCCAGAGCAGGCTGCAAAGGATTGTGTCCAAGTGGGGTTTCAATATCCCCAAGGAAGAAGATTCCACAGGCTCTCTGGGCAGGCTGTTCCAGTGCTCTGTCATACTCACAGTACAAAGTTATTTCTCATATTGTGATGGAACTTCTTGTGCACCAGTTTCTCCTGATGCCTCTTGTCCCATTGCTGGGCCCTATGGAGCAGAACCTGGTCAATCCTCTGACAACCTCCCTGTAGACACTGACAAAGATGAGTTTGCCTCTGAAGTTGTCTCTTCTTGAGGCTGAACAGCCCCAACATCTCCCTCAGCCTTTCCTTGTAAGAGGGATGCTCCAGTCTCTCCATCATGTTTGAGGCTGAAACTGCCAGCAGCAGGGCGAGTCAGTCGTTTTCACCAGTCATGCTTCTCGCAGGAGCAAAAAGCATGTGCCAAGCAGAGTTAGGCACAAAGCTTCAAACAGTGGGAGGGCTGCCAGCCCCACAGGGAACAGGATGGGAAGGAAGGCCCTAGAGAAACTTTGCAGAGGGATCTGGACAGGCTGGCTTGATGGGTTGAGGCCACTGTATGAGGTTCAATAAGGTCAAGTGCTGGGTCCTGCACCTGGATCACCATGACCCTGTGCAGATATATAGGATGAGAGCAGAGTGGCTGAAAAGTGCACAGCAGGAAAGGCCCTGGGAGGGCTGGTTGACAGTGGTTGAACATAAGCCAGGTGTGCCCAAGTGGACAAGAACGCAAATGGTACCCTAACTTGTATCAGCTACAGTGTGGTCAGCAAGCCCAAGGCAGATCCTTGTTGCCTTGCACTGTGCAAGGTACCTCAAATCCTGTGTGCAGTGCTAGGCTTCTTATGATCAGGAAGACTTTGAGGTGCTGGAGTGGGTCCAGAGAAAGACAATGAAGCTGCTGAAGGGTCTGGACCAAAGGGGCTGATGGGGAGTGGCTGAGGGAGCTGGGGGACAGCCTGGAGAAAAGGAGGGTTGGAAGGACCTTCTCGCTCTGTACAACTCTCTGAAAGGAGGGTGTAGCCAGGTGGGGGTCAGACTATTCTCACAGGTGACAGTATGAGAGGAAACAGCCTCAAGTTGTGCTATGGGAGGTTTAAGTTGGATGATTGGGAAAATTTCTCCATGGAAAAGGTCATCAAGCCCTGGTACAGGTTGCTCAGGGCAGTGGTGGAGTCCCCATCCCTGGAGGGATTTAAGAGACATATAGATGTGGCACTTGGAGACACAGTTTAGTGGTGGGCTGGGCAATGCTGGGGGAATGGTTGGGCTCAATGATCTCAGAGGGCTTTTCCAACCCAAATGATGCTGTGATTCTGTGACAGAGCACCAAAACAAAGGGAGAAGCTGTAGACGTGCAACCCAGCAGGATGGTGTACAGCCACCAGCCCTGCCCTGACCAGCTGGAGCACAGAGCATCCCTCTTGCTGATCTGCCTGACCAGGCTCACAAATCACCCAGACATCCCTAAACAGCAGCTTCCTGCAATTATGAGCAGCAGAACACATGTGCCAATTAGCTGCACACCAATATCCTCTTTGGCCCTTGATCTAGGCCAGATCTCAGCCCTGGGGTGCAGCAGAAGCAGGCGCTTCATCCAAGATCCTGGAAACTGGATGGAACATCCCCTGGCTGCAGGCCAAGAGGGCTCTCCTCTCCCTCTCCTCTTCTGCACCTATCCATCTCTTCCCTTTGCTTCTACACAGGGATGGCAGCTCCTACCTCCTCAGGTGCCTGTGCTGCATGGGAGATCTCAGCCAGAGACAGAAACACACGTGTGGTGTACACAGGAGAGCAGCAATGTCTCTTCCCATCCTACACAAGCTGCCAGGCTGCCAAAAAGTCTGAATTCTATACTGGCTGAGGGCAGCACTTGGGACCTGGGAGACCTCTGGCATTGTAAGATAGACCAGGCAGGAGTGCCAGAATCTGTTCAAGAAGCAGCTCCAAGGTTCTCATACTTCTCTTCCCACTTTAGGGGAGACTTGCTTTCCTCCCAGAGTCCCAGAGTTTGTCCCCAGCACCAGGTGGAGCAGTCACTGGAGCATGTCAGTGACATGGCACTGCTGCTCACAAACCACCCAGAGAACCTCTGAGTCCCTCCCTGGAGGTTTGGCTGCAGAAAGAACATGCCTCCTGGGGACTAGTCACATGCTGAGCCTGAGAAACTGGCCCTTTGCTACCACCTCAGGGAATGTAACGCTGCCAGATGCACCTGAAAGGTGCCATGGCACCACCCCAATGAGGCAGGCGCAGCCAACTGGGACAAAAAGCCTGCTGCCATGGGACAGGAGCTCTGGAGATGCTCCACTCCCTAACTGCTATATCTTTGGTCACCCAGCCACTCACTTCCCTGGCTGGGTGGAACTTTCTCCTCTGCTCCTTGTGGGACAAAAGGCCCCTGGAGAACTCCTAGCTCAGGCTGAGGAACCCACAAGGGCTGTTTTTTCAGAAACAGACCCCAAAAGATGAACTTCTGCAGCGTGTCGCTCTCAGGGGTACGTCCACATCTGCACAGTATGGCCTTACACTGTCCTCTCTCGGCACAAGGATCTGCAATCCACCTCCTACTCAACAAGTAAGGGTGTTCCCCATCTCTCCCCACCCACTCTGGATCTGAGAGGGTGAGGAGAGCAACCTATGGGGGCTGGGAGCAGCCAGCCCCTTCTTTCTCCGTGTGCTGACAGGGTTTTTCTGCCCTCCCAGTCCTTGGCAGACTGCTCTCATGTCTCAGAACCCTGCTCACCTCTTGACTTCTGAAACGTTGTTAATCCTTGCAGCTTCCAGAAGAGCATCCTCTGAAATGCAGAAAGAAGGCAGGAGGGAGTTAGCATGGAGAACACACATGGACATCCTAACCTGGAATGTGCAGGGGCTGCTGCTGCTCAGAGCTCTCAGTGACCATCCCAGTGAGCAAGAGCCTATTCCTGTGAGCAGGTTATCTAAGAACTCCTCGCTGTCTTGGTGACCGACTCCAGCCCCTCATCACACACTCTGAGAACAGGGTGCTGCAGGATGCAGCAGGCATCCCAGGGCAGTGGACACTGTCACCCCAAGGTGTCAGCCTCAGCTAGAGGTTTCCAGACACCACAGAAGTGTTCCTACCACAGAGTCAGAATGACACCCCCTGGCTAGAGAAGGGAAGAGCAGCACCCAGCTCTGGGAAATGGGATAAGCAATGGGCTGGGAGGGACCTAAAAGCTTATCTCATTTCACCTCTCTGCCATGAGAAGGGACTCTTTCTACCAGACCACGCTGCTCCCAGCCTTGTCCATGAATACTTTCAGGGGATAGGGCAGCCACAGCTTCTCTGGACAACCTGTGTCAGGGCCTCACCAAACCTAACAGGCAAGAATTTCTTCCCAATATTCCATCTAACCCTGCCCTCAGGGTTAGAAGAAGCCAGTCAGTGGGAAACCATTCCCCCTTATCCTGTCTCTCCAGACCCATGTCCAAGGTCTCTCTCTAGCTCTCTTGGAGCCCCTTTATGCACTAAAGTGTTAAGGATAACCCTTCCCTGGAGAGCTTCCCAGGTTACAGCCAGCAGGCAGGTTCCATCCCCAAGGAGGGACCCTACATCCCCTCCCAAAGGGCACAGGACTCTCTGTCCTGCATCCCACTCCTCCCGCCCTGGGGCCGGCCCCAGCAGCGATAGTCACCCTTGGACAGGCGGTCCCGCAGGTAGCAGTAAGCCAGCGCAGCGATGAGGGCAGGCAGCCCTGCTCCCGGGGAGCAGCTCCCAGCTCCACTCTGACGCCCGCCGGGGTCTCCCGCATGACAGGAGTGCTGCTCTACACCTGAGGGCCATGGCGTCGGCTCTCTGAGGGATGCCATAAGGCTGGACGATGTTGCTGGCACAAGGCAGCCAGTGCCGGCCAGGCCGGTGGCAGGTGGCCGGCGTGTCTGCAGGGGGGCCAGGCCTGGAACAGGCAGCCCTGGCCTCCTGGCTGTGCTGGTCCCCTTTAGGCCTGGCCTATTAACTAAGGGAGAGCCCCCCGGGCCTGACCCCGTCGGCAGAGCGGGGCCTGGCGGAACAGCCAGCGGAGAGCTCCCGGGCACCGGCCCCGCCACCGGGGGTTCCCCCCCCAGGCCCCCCTGTCGCCCCCTGCAGGCAGCGATCCGCCATGACGGCCGCGCGCTTGGCGTCGGCGCGAGCCCACGGCGTCCCCTGGCGGCCAATACCGGGAGCAGCCGCAGGCGGGCGGCCCCGACCCCCTCAGCTACAGCCGCCGCCGCAGTCCCGTAGGTCGCACGTGACGGCGACCACCATGGCCGCGCTCGGAGGAGCCGCGCCAGCCCCTGTGGCAGCGGGCAGAACGCCAGAGACGCCAGCATAGTTCCCTCGCTCCTCCCGCTGCGCCGCTCGCACCTTACCCCCCCCCGTCGCTGAGGCCGGTAGACAAGATGGCGGCTGCCAGCCGGCGGAGCTTGAGGAAGGGGGCGCGCAAGGCTTGCCGGGAGATGTAGTCTCCGCCGCGCCCTGCGGCGCGCTTTTCCGCCACTGCGGACTACAACCCCCAGGAGGCATCGGGGCGCGGCCTTCCCGGGGCATGCCGGTAAACCGGCGTCGGCACCGGGACATGCAGGGAAGTGGCTGGCGGGCTCCGGCAGGGGGCGCAGCGCAGGCGGGGGGCGCCCGGGCGCGCACGGACGGACAGACAGACAGGGACAGACACCGAACACCGCGCACACACACACACACCCCTGCACTCACACATGCATGGGCACACTCATGTACTCGTGCTCACGGTTTATTCACACACGGGGGCACACAAACACGTGCAGTGGCGTTTCTGCACGCACGCATGCAGTGCCACGCCCGCGCACACGGGAACCTGGGCACACCTGCAGCTGTGTACACATCCCCCGTGCAGCTGGGCATACACGTGTGCAGCCCTTGTTCCCCCAGGCAGGACTTGCACATGTGCTGGGGTGAGTGAATCCTGGGCATCTGCTGCGGGCTGGGCTCACAGTAGGTGCGTCTGGGGGATGCCTGTGTGGGCACATGCGTGAGCATGCACGTGTGTGTGAGTGCCTTCCCGCCCAGGATTTGCCACCAGCAATTCCCATGCTACCCATTTCCTCCTGTTTCACCCCGATTCCCTCCATTTTCCATTATCCCAGCATCTGTTTGCCCAGTTTGCCATCCCACCATCACTCCAGCGCTTCCAAGGGTCTGACAAACTCCTGGATTAAACAGAGCTGCTGAGAAGATGCATTTTAGGGATTTGATTTAAAAAATATACATTTTTTTCTCAGGCTTAGTTTTATTGCCTGAATTACTGATTCCTGCATTTAGCTCTGCACACTGCTTGCAGATGTGGGATGATGGAGCAGGAATAAGGATTGGGACCCAGGGAGCTGAGAAAGAACCAGGAGTGTGGGGGAAGGTGTCAGAAATGGGCATTTCTGCACCCAGACTGGGCCCAGTAGGACTGGGAGTTGTTACAGAAAGCCCAGTGCTCCCAGTTCCGCTGCCCACTTCCCCTAGCTCCATCAGGTCAGTGCTCCCACTTCCCCAGCCTAGCTAGCCCAGCTGCATCAGCTCAGTGCTCCCAGTTTCCCAGCCATTTCCCAATTCCATTAGCCCAGTGCTTGCAGTTCCCCAGCCTAGTTCTTCCAGCTCGATCAGCCCACTGCTCCCCATTCCCCAGCCCAGCTTCCCCAGACTGACTTTTGCTCTCCTCACTCAGTTGCTCAGTTCAGTTCTTCCAGCTCTAATAGCCCAGTTCCCCCAGGTACCCCACCCAGTCTGTCCAGCTCCCCAGCTCCTCCCACCATGCTCTCCAGCCCAGCTTCCCCACTTCTCCCTGCTGCAACAGCCCAGCTCCCCAGCCCAGCTCCCTGGCTCCTCTAGCCCAGATACCCCATTCCCCCAGCCTGTCCTCCCTATCCCATGACTCCCATACCATCTGTGTTCCAGATTAGGAATGGCATGTGGTGCCACATGGCTGGACTTGCTGGGAATGTGGGTGCTCCTGCTTCCAGCACCAGGACTGCTGGGGGTTGGGAAGGGCTGTAGTGCGATGGCTTTCACCTTTCTGCTTCCCTGGACACAGGGTGGGAACAGCCCAGGCTTTCACAGCAGAGCTGGAAGAAAGGGCAGGAAAGAAGGATGAGGGGAGAGGGTCCCCCTGCACCAGCCACAGCACCCTGTCCCCAGCCATCCACTGCGGATGTCCACTTCCAGGGGATAGAATGCCAGAGATTCCCTTGGCTCCTTTTCCCAGGTGAGGATGCTGGGAGCAGTGGTGTGGCATGGTGAGCTCTGTGATGCCAGGTCCCTGTCTCCCCACAGGTGTTGAGGATGGTGACATCCCTGTGCTCTCCTATCCCTCCAGCTATTGCATCCCTGGAAGGGCCTTATCCTGGATAAGGAGCTGGGTCCCACATTCCTGCTGCTGAGACAGGCTTTGCTTTGCCAGTCTAGGTACATGCCATACTGCTCTGTCATCATTTACACAGTTATTCACAGGAGGTGGAAGAGGGTTCCTCGGTTCTCCCAAGTGGAAAGAAAGAAATCCTGAGTCGGCAGCATTTTCAGCGCTGGATGGGAGCCAGAGCCTGAGCTTTTCCAAAAATAACATTCTAGTCAGCACTGCCAATGGCAGCATGCCCACCTGCTCCTGGCCACGGTACCGTGGGGATGCCATGGCAAGGCCCAGCACTGGCACAAAGGATGGACAATGCTTATGTGCTGCGCGGGTACAGGGCATGGGCTCATAGCTGACAGTGTCACATCAGGGTGACCCGCAGCCTGGAGAGAGGCTGTGGGTCTCTGTCCTGCACTTGTGTCCCCTCCTACCCCATCTGGAATCATGGAATCACTTGGGTTGGAAAAGCTCGCTGAGACCATTTGGTCCAGCCATTCCCCCTGTACTGCCACGGCCCCTACTAACCCATGTCCTCACGTGTCACATCTGTCTTTTTAAACCCCTCCGGAGATGGGGACTCCACCGGTGTCATGGCTGGACAATCCTTTCAGCGAAGAAATTTTCCCAATATCCAACCTAAACTTTCTCTGGCACACAGTGCAGGTGTCCCTGCAAGTGCCGGGACAACCCTCTGCACCTGTGTCTTCCAGCGGCTCCCGGCATCCCGCCAATCTGGACTGCTCCCCTCTCCCACAGCCTACCCTTCCTCCCACTGCTCCCGGTTCCCACCCGGCCTTCCCGGTTTCCCCCGGCTCCTCCCCGCTACTGCTCCCGGTAACCCTGCCCCCTACCGAGATCCCCCCAACTCCTCCCTCCCGGTGCTTCCGGTCCCCCTCAGTTTTCCCTTGGGTCTCCCCCCGATCCCGCCCCTCGGTGCTTCCCGCCCCGGCCCCGCCCCGGCCCGCCTCTCCCGGTCCCATCGCGCCCCGCGCCCCGCAATGCCGCCCTAGGGGCCGAGGCACCGGTGCCGGCGGGCTGGGGGCTACTCGGGGCCATGTCGGGTCACGACGGCGGCATGTCGAGTCGCGACAGCGTGCAGATCCCCGACGACCGGGACTTCGGGGCGTTCCGGGCGCAGTGCGAGTCGGAGCGCGGCTGGAGCCTCACCTACAGCAAGGGCGGGGTGGGGGTCTGGGTGCAGCTGCTGGAGCCCGAGCGCGCCCTCCACAAGATCAAGGTGAGATCTCCCGCCCGGCACACCCTGGTACACGGTGAGACATCCCCATCCACCCTGGGCACCCCCAGCCCACGGTGAGACCCCTCCCCCCCCCCCGCCCCGGCATCCCCCCGGGACTGGGGTACCCAGCAGCAAGGGGGTGACGCGGGGACCCCGCGGGGGACCTGGAGGCAGGAGGGACCCTGGGGCGATGCTGCACCTTGAGCTTGGGGGGAGGGAGCCCACAGTGAACTGGGACTGAGGACCCCACAGTGAGCGGGACCTCGGGGGTTTAACCACCACCCACGGGTGAGTGGGAATCCCAGGGAATAGTGGGGTCCCTCAGGTGATGCAGCACCTTGAGGCGAGTGGGGACTTGGCCGAGCTGGCCCCCGATGGCCAGCAGGGACCCCAGGACAGGTGGGGTTAACTGGCACACCAGGACAAATGGGCAGTCTGGGGACCCCAGGATAAACACAATCCAGGGCCGAACCAGGGACAAATAGGCACCGCTGAGGGCTGTGCAGGGGGTACTGGGGGCTCAGCCAGGGACAAACAGGAAGCCCCAGGGCGTGTGGGGCTGTGGGTCCTGGGTGCTGCTTTCTCCCCACTTCACCCATTGGGAACTTATCTCCTGTGCTTGCTGCACACCAGGGCTAGGCTTGGGGACTCCTTGGAGCCTGCAGCCACTGGCCTGCTATCCCTGGGATTGTCCCTCTTGCCCAGTGCTCCCTATGTCCCTACTGCATTTCCCTGTGGGTCCCTTCCCTCTTGGTGCCAGTGTGCTTGCACAGGCAGGTGCACACTTATCCTTCTTCTTCCCTCTGGCAAAGTAGGGACACCGGGATTCTAAGAGACAACTTGAGACAGGAGCAGTGTACAGATGGGGTGACAATGGAGTCTCTGGCAGGTGTCCCTGTCCCTGGTGGCACCTCCATTAAGCTGTCCTGGTATAGTGGGTGGCATCATCCTTGCCGTGGTGTTGAGCCTGGGTGGTGGCAGCGGTGGCAGCAGTGACGATGCGGCCTGCTCACACACTGCTCTGCAGCAGCTGAGCAGTTGGCACTGGCCCTGCTTGGGAAACCTATCCCTGGGGCACTGGCAGTGGCTATGCCCGGCTCCTGCCATGGAACCACTGGATTGCTTCCACTGTAGCATGTTGGAGGAGTTTGGGCTGCTGTGACCCTGCTGTGAACAGGTCCCTGTTGTGCTCTGGTGGCAGCAGTGAACCCTGGGAGGTGGGATGGTGGTCTCTGGGAGAGTCACCCTGCCCCATCCCCACAGACGTGGTGACCCGTGGTGGCTGGGATGCGGACCGTCCATCACTGTGGCATCCAGGCATGATGGCACCGGCATGGCTCTGTGTGACAATGCATCCTGACCCCCCCCTCCCCAGCCCCCAAGCTCCTCGTGTCCCCCAGCCCTGCTGCTTGCGCTTGGGGGTTGCATCCCAAAACATCCCCCGGGTTGAGGTGGCGCTTGGGTGCGTCCCCTGCCTGTCCCACAATCCCAGTGTGCCACGTTGGCGTGGCAGGGACCCAGCCCACTCCAGGATGTCCTGGCACAGCTGCTCCTGTCACAGCACCTGGAGCTGTCTTTTGCCTGCAGGGGTTCCTGAGCCAGGTCCTGCCTCTTTCCACGCCCTCCTGGACAAATCCTGCTTGGAAAGGTCCTGCTGGGTGTTCATGTGTTGAATCCACATGTGCCACTGGGTATTGGAGACCCTGTGGGGTAACAGTCCTTGTCCCCACCCTGTGGCCCCCAGCAGCACCCAGGCCTACCATCCCACCCAGGATGAAATGCTCCTGCTGGATTTTGAAGGGATGGACACATGTGGCATTGCTGATGTGGCACGGCAAGGTGCAGCCCAGGGGTTTGCCCCTCATGCTGGGGGTCTCTGTGTGGGTGCTGGGGATTCTCTGCAGCTTCCCAAGAGCTGGATTCCTCCTGGATTCCTCCTGGATTCCTCCTGGATTCCTTGCCTAATTAAGTGGAACCTGAAGGTCTCACCCTGCTTTGAGGCTGCCGCCCCCTCCTCCCCGCCCCCCTCCATTAGGGATGCAGCTCCCGTCTAACCTGTTTTCTGGAGTCTGGGAACAAGCTGGTGCCATGGCTGATTTCTCAGTGGGACATTTGGTGGCCTTAGGACTAGCTAGGGGTTGGGGGAACCCAGCCAGGACACCCCATCCTGCCTGGTGGGGCAGTGAGTTGGTACCTGGGCATCTGAGATCTCCCAGGGATGATGGTTTCCGGTCTAAATGGGCTGTTCCTAAAGGATGGCCAGGAGCCATCCTGCAGGATGCAGCGGAGGGATGTGGGGTGTTGGTAAAGCTGCCAGTGAGGATGAGCTTGGGGTCTCCCTTGGTGGCTGCAGCCCTTGCCACTCCCCCAGGCAGAGGTGGTGGGTCTCCCCTGTGGATCTGCTCCTGTCGCACAGTCTGGCACCCATTCTGTGTTCCCTCAGGCATAGCATAACCCCAGCCCGGGGGACTTCATCTCTTTCTCCTCCACCTCCTCTTCCTCCTCCTCACCCCATTAGTCAATATTGACTCAAGGTTGGGGCATGCATTTCCAGGCACTTCCCAGGTGGCACCATCCCCTCTCCTGCTGCGACCCCCCTGGCACCCCCCCAGGATGTGAGTCACCTGCAGGGCAGGTCCTGCACTACTGGCTTGACCAGCCTTGCTGCTGTGGGAATAATCCACCTGAGCATGGTGCTGGGCTGGCCTGAGTGCAGATGGGAGCAGGGATTCTTCAAGGAAGTCATCCAGGCCGGCTCTCCCCAAACCTGCCCTGCAGCGGTGGGTGTTCCCAGACAAGTTTTTGGGTGAATGGAGGGGCTGGAGATCAGCTCTGTGGAACAGGGATGGGTCTCTGAGATTGAGGATAAGCATGGTGGGGTTGAGGGCAGGCTCCATGAGACAGGGATGGATCTGTGTGGTGGAGGATGAGCTCTGTGGGGGTGGGGCTGGGCTCTGTGGGGCAAGGATGGGATTGAGGATGAGTGCTGTGGGGGAACAGGCTCCATGGCTGTGTCCCACCAAGGGGCTACGTGAGGCTGTGCTCCATTGCTGGGTGCTTCTGTGCCCCTTCCCAGGGCTGGAGGGTTTCTAGTGCGACAGGGCCAGCCCTGAATCCTGAACTGCAGGGTCTGGGGGCTGGAGGAGCTGATGCCATCCCTGGGGATAAACAGGAGCCAGTGGGATTCCCAGGGACAGGCTGCTGGCTGGTCTCCCTGCCCCACGTTTGGCTCCAGCACCCTTGGCCTCGGCAGATGGCATCCCTGCTACAGGGGGAACCGCCCTTACCTTCTCTGTTCTCCTTGTCTCCTTGCTTTCCCTGGATCTGGCTGCTGTAGTTATGGAGCAGCTCCCCAGTCTGCACCCCCCCAACCCCTTCTCTGTGATCCAGGCTGCCCCAAGGCACCAGGCACAGCCCCGCATACTGGCTCCTCTTGGCTCCCCTGTGCAGGAATGCCACTTTATGGGGAGCATGTCCACAGTGATGGGGGTGCAGATGGGAAACAGGGTCCCCTAGTACTTAGGATTCAGCTCCACACTGCCTTGAGACCCTGCGTGCCTGTGCTACGGGGTGGCTCTGGGTGGCAAACTGAGCTGCTGGTTGGGATCCAGGTCTTCTTGGAGGAGGTTGCATTGATTTTTTTTTAAAAAAAACATCTGAGAGGAGACACCTCCCCTCCCATTTGCTGGGGCTTCCCACAGCTGCCTTCGCACTTGGGGGTCCCCACAGCCTTCTTCTCTCCCAGGAGTCTCCACAGCCACTCTCACACTTTGGGATCCGCACTGCCTCCCTCCTGCCTGAGGGTCCCCACTGCTGTCCTCTTATGCATTCCCCACATCCACCTTCCCGCCTGGGGGTCCCAATGGCCATCGTCCCACCATGAGGTCCCCACTGCCATCCTATTGGGGGTCCCCACAGCTGACCTTCTGTCCAGGGGTCCCCATGGCCACTCTCCCCCGCTGGGGGCCCCTGGTAGGTCTCTCATGCCCCCTGTCTTGCAGTGCAGGATGGAGTGCAGGGATGTGCCGGCAGAGACGCTCTACGACGTGCTCCATGACATCGAGTACCGCAAGAAGTGGGACACCAATGTCATCGAGACCTTTGACATCGGGAGGCTGACAGCCAACTCCGATGTGGGCTACTACGCCTGTGAGGAGGGGGCCGGGGGATCTGGGTGGTCCTGGGGGAGGGCTGAATCCCAGGGCTGCTACCACTCCACCCTGGGCTTGGCATCTGGGGGATCCATGGTGCCTGGCATTGAAGGGAGGAGCCTGTATACCAGTTTGGGGGGATTTGAAGGGCAGAAGGGGACCCCATTCTTGAAGGTCTCACTCTGGAACATCCCACCCGGTGCTGTCCCTAGGGAGGTGTCCCAAGCCCCTGAAGAACCGGGACGTGGTCACACTCCGCTCCTGGCTGCCCATGGGCTCTGACTACATCATCATGAACTACTCTGTCAAGCATCCTGTGAGTTTAGCAGGGCACCAGGGGTCCTGTGGTGCTGGGCTGGGGCTCACTCAGAGTTTGGGGAAATAGGTTGGAGAGCTGAGGGGGTCGTGACAGCCCTGCCTGTGGCTGGTGCCTGCTGTACCCCACCTGCCCTGCCACTGACTTGTGTTCCTTGTTCCCCACCTCAGAAGTATCCCCCCCGCAAGGACATGGTGCGGGCTGTCTCCATTCAGACAGGCTACCTGATTGAGGGGACAGGAGCCAAGAGCTGCACCATCACCTACCTGGCACAGGTGGACCCCAAAGGTGAGAGAGGGATGCCCAGCTCTGTGCCCTGGGGCTCAGCACCCTCAAGTCCTTCCTTCATGTCAGTGTGTGCTTGGTGGGCCCAGTGGGTCCTGGTGGAACTCAGGGGGCTTAGTGGGGGTCTCATGGGTTCTCAGTGTGGGCTCATTGGGAGTTCAGGGTGGCCTCGGTTGGCCCCTCTTAATGGGGGCTTTGGGCTCAGTGGGGGCTCAAGAGTAGCTTGGGGGGCTCAGGGTGGGCTGGGGGAAGGCTGAATGGGCACTCACTTGGACTTGATGGGGGCTCAGTGGGAGCTCAGGTTGGGCTGGGGGCAGCTCAGTGGGGATTCATTAGGGGCTCTGGGACTTCAGGGCAGGGTCAGTAGGGCTTCAAGAAGTCTCAGTTGAGCTTAGTGGGACTCAGGGTGGGTTCCAGAAGACCTTTGGATATGCTCAAGATGGGCTTGGAAGGGCTCATCAGCAGGACCATCTTGGGATGGAGCATGGAGCAGTGTCAGGAGGAAACATCTTGGGCCTGTTCTCTTGAAATCTTTCATTTTTGGGGGTAGAAGAGGGACCCAAAGTGCTGAAATCACTGTTTTTGACCTCTGCAAGAGCAGAGAGCAGTATGGATTGAACCCTGTTCCCTCTCTCTAGCCACATGTGCCCACTGAGAGTGCTGTGGGGGTCCTGGTTTTTAGGCACCTGGGGTATGCTGGGGGCCCCACTCCCAGCCACCCCTCCCTTCTCTCCAGGTTCTTTACCGAAGTGGGTGGTGAACAAATCCTCCCAGTTCCTGGCCCCCAAGGTGAGTTTGTGGCACGGGGGTGAGTCTGGTGTGGGGGTAAGGGGTCTCTGTGCCCATCTCACTCTTCCTCCCAGGCGATGAAGAAGATGTACAAGGCATGCCTCAAGTACCCTGAGTGGAAGCAGAAGCATGACCCTCACTTCAAGCCCTGGCTGTTCCCGGAGCAGAGCCGACTCCCAGCCCTGGCACTCTCCGAGCTCTCCCTCCAGCATGCGGATTCCCTGGAAAACATTGACGAGAGCTCCCTGGCCGAGAGCAAGGAGGACCGTGGCGAGGGCAGCGACGAGGACAGCCTGACCTGATTCTCCTGGGAGCTCCTCTTCTTGTTCCCCTGGCTAGGACAGCCTGACATGACACCCCCCCCGGGGGCTCCTCTCCCTATCCCCCCACTTCCAACATGGTTTGTGTCTCTATCTCACACACCTGTACACATGCACCCCCACTTTGGGTTCAGGGGGACCCCCCCCCATTGTTGTACCCTGCCTGGGGACAGCAGGGACATAGTGGGTCCCCCAGGGTGAGAAACTGGGGGTTGCCTGGTCACTTAGCCCTTGTGGGACGCTAGTGTTGTCTCTATAGGTGGCAAACCCAAAGTGACCTTCAGCTTTTGGGGGGCAGAGGAAAAGGGGGGCCCTCTGCCTGCTCCTCAGCCCTGGAGACCCTTCCACTGCACTCCCCCTCTGCCCCCCATTCTTGCTCCCCATCCCTGTATGGTCCAACAGAACTGCCTTCATCCCATGGGATCCCCACCCCCAGCAGACCACCAGGGGGTGCTTGGGCACCTGCCTGCGCCTCTGGGCATGCAGAGGGGTTTTGGGGGGCTTCTGGCACCTCCTGGCATGCTGGGAAGGAGGGCCTTTGGGGTTTTTTGGCATCTCCAAGCATGTAGAGGGGAAGCTTCTAGGCTCCTGGCACCTCCAGCATGTTGGAGGGGATGTTGGGGTCTTACCTTCAGGCATGTGGGAGGAGTTGAGAGGTTCATGGCACCTCTAGCTGTACTGTGGTGGGTGTTTTGGGGGCTCCTAGGATCTCCATTCATGTTGGGGGGGGTCTTACGGGGTCTCAGCATCTTCAGGTTTGTTTGGGGGAGGCTTTGGTGTAAGCTTGCACCTCCAGGTGTGCCCAGTGTCTTTGGGGGCTCCCAGCATCTTCTGGCACATTGAGAGGACTTGGGGGGGCTCCTGGCACCTCCAGGTGTTTTGCGGGTCTCTGAAGGCTCCTGTCCTCTCCCCCCCCTTTCTAGGATGGGGACCTTTTCCAAGCTGGGTGCCTAGACCCTTCCTCCACTGGAATTTGAGGCCTTGACTGGGGGTTTGGGAGCTGGTCTTTGGCCATGCTCCTGCCCCTTCCTTTTCTGGGGGTGCACAGGGACATGGGACATTTTGTACCTTGTACCAGAGCTGATTATTTAGGAATAAAATAATTGAATCTGGCATGGGATTCTGTCTATCTGAATCTGTCCCACCTTGGTCCTTTGGTAGCCATCCCTGTCCCCACAGTGCACTCAGGCAGGAGGTCCCTGCTCATGGTGGTTGCTGGTGGGACCCTCAGAGGTTGTGGGACCCTCGCCTCCAGCAGGGCTCTGGGTGATGGTGATGCCACCAGAGGGTGATGGAGAAACCCCTAAAATGAATTTGCACTGGACACTAATTAGGCATGAGGCTACACACCCCTTGTAGTTGGTTTTCCCACAGCCCCAGCCAAGCCTGTACCACCAGTAAATTTCCCCCAAAATCTCCTCTGGGAGAGGAGACATTGGGGGGCTGAACTTTGGGGGCACTCCAGGAGGATAAATCCTGGCTTCTCCAGAAGAAGAATACTGGGGAACAGAGCTGACACTCCCAGGATTGTGTGCCCTTTGTGGAGCCCCGGGACTCTTGTCTCCTCCTGGGGTGCACCCAGGGGCAAAGCTGCTTGTATACCGCACTTCTGCCCTCCTAGTGCTGTGGCACCCCAACACCTCAGCAGGCCCCAGCCCTTCTCTGCGCCCCAGCAGGGTCTTGGTGGGTGGCATTGTCCAACATGTGCCCTTCTCTGCGCCTTTATCTTTGTCACCTGTGGGGCTGGGGTGGGCACTAGGGACCTGCTTCCCGTTCCTCCTGTTAATTTCCACCCACCACACCCTCCACCTCCTCCCACCCTCCTGCACTGCTCCCAATTAAAAATAGAACCCAATTAAAAAGGAACCTGGCCACCACCCGCTTGGCAGGTTGAAAATGGAGCCAAACTGGATACAGGACACGCTGCAGCAGCTCTGGAGCCAGGGGGAATGTAGCAGGGCAGGTGATGGGGTAAAGCCCCTTGTGGGGAGGGTTTAGCTCTGTCAGCTCTGGGAGGTATGGCTGGAGACCCAGAGTTCCAGTACCAGAGGGAGAAGATGGCTCCAAAGGGAAGCGGAATATGCTCTGGCACACGTCTGATGCCAGGGGGGTTGAGAAGAGCTGGGGCACAGGTAGGAGGGGGCAGTGATCTAAGGGCTGTGCTGGGGGCATCCTCAGGGACTGACATGGGTCATCCCTGAAACGCTGCTGGGAAGGGCTACAGGGCTTCAGCCCTTCAGGGATCAGGCTCGGGCATTGCCGCTGGCCCCTGGGGTCTCAGACAGCACTGTGTTGTATGACACCCCCCAAAATGGGTAAGGCCATGGCACCCCTATCCTCTGCCAAAGGCTCTGGGAGGGTATCCCCCCCAGATGGATACGAAGGTCCAGGATAGGAGGGCAGGGGCATGTGATTGGTTCTGGGGAGCAGGATGGGATAACATGGGGGATGTGATGGCACCGGGGAGCGGGGTAGGGAGCGGGGGGGATGTGGTGGACTGGGGGAGTTGGAATTCTGGGAGTACGGGGGATGAAGGCAGTAAAGGAGCTTTTTGGGATATTTCACCGTGGCCCCCTGGCTGAGCCCCACTGAGCACCATACCCTGGCTGTGGGGCTGAGCCTGGCCCCTCCTGCCCCTGGCCTCGCGTGGGCGAGGGGCCGAGCAGGGGGGCCTTCCCACCCCCGGAGCAGGCAGCCAGCGTGTCCCGGTCCCTGAGCGCCGGGATGAAAGGACCATTGTCCCAGGCTGGGCAGCCGTGAGGGCTGGCCATGGACACCCCACATCCCCTCTGTGTCCCCAAGCCCTCCCACTCTCCTTCTTACCCCCCACTAAGACCTTGGGAATTGTGTGGGGAGGCAAGAACCCCACACACAACCCATTTATTATTTTTTTGGGGAAAGTCCTGGCAGCCTTCCCCTTGAATCCTGTTTCCATGAGGCAGCCAAAGCTCCGTGCGGGAACAAGCCCGGGCCTGGCAAGGGGGGCCCTGAGTGCCCCCGCCCCAGGAAGCGCCCCGGCATCCTCTGGGAGCCGCCGCTGCCACCAGACAGAGGTACTGGGTGTTCCCGGGGGGCTGGAGAGGCAACCCCAGCTGGGGCGGGGGGCAGGGGAGGGGGGCACTCTACCTTCTCAGCGCGGTTTCTCTCCTGGGGGAGGTCGTGTTTCTTTCCAGGTGTTTCTGTGGGTCCCTGGGCACACAGTGCTGGGGAGTGGGCACTGGGGATACTGGGAGCTGCTGGGGCGGTGCGGGGAGTATGGATTGTTCCTCGGTTCCGCTGCAACAGTGGTGTGCCCTCCCCCAACCCCCCCGACTGGGGTCCTCGTGTGCAGATTACCCCAGCATAGCTCAGCTCAGCCCCGGTACTCCCTAGACAAATTCCAGTATGCCCCAGCTTGCTCTCAGCACACTTTAGCTCGATTGCAATATGCTCCAGTTCACCCCCAGAACCCCCCACCGCAGTCCCAGCACATCCCAGCTCAACCCTGGTTCAATTCCAGTATGCTCCAGCTTTCCCCCAGGAGACCCCAGTTCACTCCCGGCAGACTCCAGCTCACCCCCAGCAGACCCGAGTTCAATCCCAGCTCAACCCCAGCATTCTCCAGTTGAACCCTGGTACTCCCCAGCTGCCCCCCAGCTGCCCCAAGCAGACCCCAGCTCATTCCCAGCGCACCCCCACTAAATCTCAGTACACCCCAGTTCACCTCAGCACATCCCAGCTCAAACCCAGTTCATCCCAGCTTAATCGTAGTATTCCCCAGCTCCCCCCAGCCCGTCCCAGCTCCTCCCTAGTAGATTCCAATTCACCCCAACACTTCCCAGCTCAATACCAGCACACCTCAGCTTAACTCCAGTTTAACCCCAGTCTTCCCAGTTCACTTCCAGTGTATCCCAGCTCCCCTAAGCAGACCCCAGCTCGGCCCCAGTATAACACAGCTCAGTCCCAGTCTCCAGGGAGCCCTGGCATTACTGATAGCCCCCATTCCTGCACCACTGCAGGGGTTCTATTGCCTGGTTGGGGTGAGTGACATGTTGGGGGATACTGGGTGCTGCCGATGCCAGGGGTGAAGCTGGGAAAAGGGGACCCTGACGGCCCAGCTGGCAGATTTGTTTTCTGCTGGGGATCTGGCATGTCCTGTTCATAGCCAAAAAAAACCCTGCCAGCAATGCCTGTGCCACACTAACCACCACCAACAGCACCCAGATGCCAGGTGATGCTGGTAGTGGGCTTCCCTTGCTTTCCTCCTCCTCTTTCTCACTTCTTCCCAGTCTGTCTGGAGAGGCCTGGAGCTTTGTCAGTGCTGTGCAGCTGGAACTGGGATGGTGGTTGCTTTGTCCTCCAGTAATGGAAAGCTGGTTCCACAGGACACCTTCACACTGCCGGGGCCATCGGGTTGGTGTTTGGGGTGCCCACGGGCTGCACCTGCATGGGAGGTTCCTAGGTCTAGCACCAGTGCAGGGACAACAATTTTAATTTGTGGGTTCAGCCCCAAAAGCCAATTTTTGGAGGCACAGAGCTGAGTGCTAGGGGTGGGTGGCTGTTCTGGGATGCTGGGAGAAAGGTAGCAAGGAAAGCTCCTCCAAGAGCTTATGGTGGTTTTCTGGGGGTGCTCCAGCAGCTACTGGGGGTGCATTATTATGGGCCACAGACAGGACATCAGGGATGGGGATATTTAGAGCAATATTGAGGATGTGTTTGCTGCCAGAACTTAGCCTCAGAACAAGGTGAGCCCTTGAAATTTTGGGGGTGTCTCGTGGGAGGCAAAGAGTGATGCTCCCCCATGCAGGGAATGATGCAGCTCCTGTGGCAGAACTCTGGCTGTGGGGGGTTTGATGCTCGGGGATGCTTTGCAGATGGGTCCCCCAAATATACAGGTGAGGGAGAGCTTGGCGTGTAGAAAGTCTTTTACAAAGTGGGGATGGGGACATGTGTTTGGTGGTCCCTGTACTTCTGTCTCTGCTGCAGCATCCCCTGGCTTGGCTTATCTGCAGTGCTGTGGTGGCCAGGGGGATCCAGGGGATGGCCCTGGTATGGTGTGACCCTGCTGTTGGGGACAGGGCCTGTGCATGGGCTAGAGCTGCACCCCAATGAGCATGAAGGGGAGGCTGGAGGGCATCAGGGCTGGAAAAGGGTACACCCTATCCAGAGCTGGAGGGGGTCACCCCTTCCCTATGACACTTTCACTTCCCACTTATGGGAAAGTGAAACAGGGACCTGCATGGTTTTAGTGCTGCATGTTGGGTGATGGGGTGATTTCTCATGGAGGAAGGAGGTGCCATGCCATGCTTCCCAGGGGGACCCATCCACTGCAGCCAGGCTGTTGGCACAGCCCCCCCCAGCATCACCAGACCCTGGGACATTGGGGCTCCTCTGGGGTGGCTGTGCACGTGGGGTTTGGCTTCCTGACCTAGTTTGCTGGCAGCTTCCATAAAGTGTGTCAGGAGCTGAGAGCATTCCAGTAGAACTCTGAGACAGCATTGCCAGATGTATTTACCCCTTTTCTGGCTGGATTTCCCCATTTCTGGTTGGATTTACCACGTTTTTGACTGGATTTGCTAATTTCTGGCTGTATTTGCCCCTTTTCTGGCTAGATTTGTGAGGCAGGCAGCCACACTTTGGAAGGGAATGCTGTTTGCTGATGCAAGCTCATCTGTTTGTTGGTGCTACAGCCTGGGACATGTTTCACCTTCCCAGGTTTTGCTTCCATGGGGGAAGGGCAATGCAGGTGGGACCTTGGGGAAACGAGGAACCTTCAGTTTTCCTGCCCCCTTATCCCTAACTTCTCACCCACCTCATCACTGCCCACCTTCCACCTCTATGCACACCCTCCGTCTGCACACAGAGCCGGCTCGGGGCAGTTCCCCTGTCAGGGCACATCCTGGTGTGTGTGTGTGTGAGCCCTCAGGCCCCTGAGCAGGGGGCCAGGCACCCTCTGGCTTCTTCACATGAACCACCTGGAAATGGCAGTTCATGGCAGAGGGAGAAGGCTCCAGAGAAGCAATTCCATCTCTGGATTGTGACTCCGCAAGCCTGAACTTGATTCCTGAACAGCGCCTGGGGGGTTTGAATATCATTTGCAATTTCTTTGGCTGAGAAGATCTTGAAAATGAAAAAGCCTCACCTTCCCAGGAAATACCTTGGGCGCTGCTGAGCACTTGGGCACCCACTGAGGTGGAGTGTGGAGTGTTTGGGTGGGAAGGGGTCTGTGGAGTGCCGAGTGCTGTCCTGGGACCCTTTGTTTGCTTTGGGGTAATCATTGCTTGCTGAGGATTCTGCTTGGGCAGTTTCGGGGTGAGGATGTGGTGCTTTCGATTCCCAACTGGGTGGGGAATCTGCGGTGGCCCTGGGAGGTCTGTGGGGACATCATATACACCCCCCTGGATCCAGCAGGGACACTGGTGACCTTGGCCTCATTCTAGCTGGCCGTGGCCCCTTGTCTGAGGATCTCTCCTTATTTTAGGCAGGAAAGGGTAAAAATTGCTGTGGTGTGAGTCTGGTTGCCCAGTGCTGCTGGAGCTTGGTGGCTGAAGAACCCCCTTCCCACTGGTGGCCATCCCCGTTCCCACAGGTCCTTCCGCTACTCGGCTTTGTCCCCTGTGCCCACAGAAACCCTGGTGGGTAACAGCTTACTGGCCTCTCTAGGAATCCACAGGGATCCTGGGGTGCTGGGACATGGCAGCCACCTGCTTGCTTGTCCCTTTCTGTCCAGTGGCCAGAGCTCAGCTTGTCCTGCTGCCCCACAGTGCCCTGTCCTTGGTACCTGGTTCCTGCCACAGTAGTGCTGAGCTCTCACTTCCCAGAGATCACCCTGCCTGGCTCTTCCTTCCTCTCCTGCTGAAAGCCCTGCCCCATCCTTCTGTCACCCAGAACTCACACCGCCTCAAGATCCAGCCTTCTTGTCCCTCATGGCGGCTGTGGTCACTGCCTCACCACACTGAGGCCCCACAGTTCTGCTGGGGCCTGGGGTGGCTATTGCACCACATCCTAGCTCAGAACTCTGCTCGACTCTCCGGAAAGTTCCCATTGCTGAGGTGGCATTTGAGGAAGTACTGGGGCGGGCAGAGACCCCTTGACAAACCTCCACTGCGCCAGCTGGACCACGGGCAGGATGGCCACCTCCTTCTGCTGAGCCGAGGGACCGTGTGCTGGTAATTAGCTTTCCTTGATTAATGAGCCCACAGACCTGGGGAAGGGGAACATGGGGTGCAGGCAGGGTTTGCCTACATTGGAGAAGGAATCGCGTGTGGAACTAGATCAATCAAGTGGGTGCCGGACACCCAACAGGGCTCCTGTGCTGGATTTTCCTGGCTCATGGCCACTATTCTGGGTGCTATTGAAGGGACAGGCAGGGAAGGACTGTGGGATGGCTACCACTTTATTACCTGGTGCTTGGGTGCTGAGCGCAGTTCTGTCAGTGACATACTGATGGCCCTGGTCACACTACTCGATTCCTGGCATGTCGTTAGGAGTAACGTTGATTACCCAGGGGAAGCTGGAGCCAGTGAAGGGAGCACACTCGCCCGTCACTTCCAGTCAGAGCCCATAGCTTCCATGGCATACACAGCTCCTTAATCGAGCAAGCCCAGCCCTCATTAGTGCCCTATGCGAGGGTTGGGAAGTCCACGGCCCTGAGAGAGTGGTGGGATGCAATGGGAGAAGGGTGGGCACACCCCTGCATCATGGGGGGCTACTCCCTGGCCCAGGATGCTCAGCTCTGCTGGGGGAAGAGGTGCATCCCAAATGCTCTCTTGAGTTGAGGGCATCTGAGGTGGGCTGGGGCAGCTGCAGAAGCCCCCAGAAAAGCAGCCAACACCCAAGTTTGGGGAGAGAGGGGCTTGCTGAGCTCCTTGGTCCAGAAAAAGGAAACCAGCACCAGGCACCCCCAGATCCTTCATCCCCAGCACTGGGAGAGTGAGGGCTGTGTGGGTTTGGGATGGGGCTTAGTTGTCTGGTCCTCATGTATTTTGGCATCCCGACTTATCCCCCCAGAGCACCAGCCACAGTGCCAGGGTGCTGGCAGCCCTTGCCATTCCCTCCTCACACCATTTGTCCAGCCTTTAAGTCTCTTACAAAACAGCCCCTGTGGTGTTGCCTAATCCCGGGGAGGAATGCAGTGGGTCAGCACTGAGAGGATTTGTGCTTGGCCGGGGCCACAGCCAGGGTTACCCCTCGAACCCCAGCAGCCAGCTGGGTTACAGCGTCTCCCTGTCTTGGTTTTGCTTCTGGAATATCCTCGTCTTGTTTAGCACAGAGGTTAAATGATTAATGATTGAAGGAGGGAACCTAGCAAAGGCCTGATGAATTATTTACTTGGTGAGGGCAAAGGGCCCAACAGCATCAGGGAGCTGCCAGCCTGGCACACTGGGGACCCTGCACTTCCCTCGCTGGAGTTTTGTCCTCATCCCTGTCCCCGGTGAGCAGCAAGGAGGGCCCTCAGCCACCCCAGATAGTGCTGGGACAGCGCCAGTGGTGAGTGCTGGTGCAGCTGTCCCTTCCTGATAGGTCTGTCCCACCACTGGGTCAATGTCCTGGCACGACAGGGGATGTTGCCACTGGTGTCGATGGGTGACACTGGTGGTGATTCCTTGGCTCTAGCCAGGATGGGGGGCATTTGTGGGAGCCCCCATACTGGTGTCACTGTGTTTCCCTCTGCTCTTCCGGAGCCAGTGCCCACCTGGGGTTGAGCCTGCCTGTGCTGGTGTCTCTGGGATGTGGTGACAGCAATGTCACCCAGCACCATCACTTACCCATTTTCAGTAATAGATGAGGGCTTTCTAGGTGTGGAGTTGGAAGAGAGAATTTTATTCTGATTCAGGGATTTTTGTAGTGCTGGTTGCGATTGCTGGGACCAGTGAGAAGGTCCTGGGTGCTGCTGATTTCTCTGGTGCTGCCAGCAAGGAGCCTCAAGGGTCAGCCAGCCCTGAGTCCCTGTTGCTCCTTCCTCGGACCCTTGGTCCTTGGAGCCTGAAGCAAAGCCAACTGTACCAGGAAGTGCCAGGGAAGTGGCACTGTGGCCACATCCCAGCAGCACCACTGAGATGCTGGTGTCTCGAGGTGTAGGAGTCACTGGCTGTGGGGACCCCATGGTGCCTCAGGCTCGGCAGTGTCCAGTTCGTGCCGGGTTGAGGGCGAGCTTTGCTCAGCTGTGCACTTTGCACCGAAACCGCAAGTGCTGCTGAGGGGCCTGCCTGAGTCACAGAAAATGTGACTCTGACGGCAGATCAGACTGGCCTATTTAAGGCTTCAGGAAATCCTCTGGCTCCTTCTTAGCAGGTCTAAAAAAACCACCAGCAAACACAAAATAGATGGTGCTGGGGTCACGAGCAGTGCTGTGTGTGCCGGCGTGATGGATCTGCCTCCTGCCTGGAGCCTGCCGAGGCAATGATGCTGGTGGGTGGGAAGGGCAGGGTATCCCATCTGCTGCTTGTTGGGATAACAGGGATTCGCCCTGCCAACAGCTGTGGTGTGGGATGGGTGTTCTGCTGCAGGAGCTGGGACACCAAGTGAGCCCCATGTCCCAAGCTCTGGATGCCACAAGGGCACTCTGCTAGGTATGTGCACCAAGGGTGTTGCACAGGTGCTCTGCCAGCACTCCAGGGTGTGGTGCCATGCTAGAGCAATGCCAAGGACAGACAGGGCTCTGGAGCTGGGAGCAATGGTGGGCATATGGTCTGTGAGGAGGGGTTTGGTGCGGTTTGGGATAGGGGGTTTCATCGACAGCACCCTACCACTGGCTGTGATAGGGACAGCCCGGGACAGGGGACAGCCTGCTGGATCCAGCTGTCCATGTCATTCTGTCCTGGCTTGCTGCTGTAAACCAGAGGAGCTGCGTCCTGGAGGGTGACAGCCCTGAGGTGCAGCAAACAGCAAACAGCTCCCCTGCCCTTGAAACATGCATATTCAGGCATATTCCCTGATGATCCACAATGTGAATAATCCCCTACTGCTCTGTCCCAGAGCCCAAATGTCACCCCCTGGGACTAAGCTGGGGCCCCATGGTGCCTTCATCTCTAAAGGGATGGCCTTTATGTTTCAGTGCCTAAACTGGGACCCTCCAGCATTTCCACACCCCTGCAGCCCCCCATTTCAGGACTGGGTGGTCCTGGGGACACAGCATGGTTGGAGGCCATAGGAAAACCAGGTTGCTTCACTGGGAATGTTGGTTTTGGGACTCCAGGCTTCACCTGGTGTGTGTTTTAGGACTGATCCTGATCCTGTTGTCTCCATTCCCAGGTCCTGATGTCACCCTGAGCCTTGCTGGCAACAGAAGATGCAGTGAGTGGTACAGGTTTCTGTGGCCAGCCCCCTACCATGGAAGAGGAGGGATCTCTGCCGGTGGCTGCCTGGCTGTCTGCCTTCCACCTCGACCAGTACGTGGAGAGCTTCCAGCAAAGTGGGCTGTGGTCAGTGTGGGACTGCCGGGCTCTGACGGACGAGGGGCTCACCCACCTTGGGGTGCTGCTGCCCGGCCACCGCCGCCGCATCCTCCTGGGCTTGCAGAAAGCCTTCGCTGAGGCGCCGCTGCCCACCGGGACTCCCCAGCCCCCTGCCAGTAAACCTGTCCCCATGAAACGCCACATCTTCCGCCTGAGCACTGCAGCAGGGCCGGAGCAGCTGGAGCCCGGGTGCCTGCCAGTGCCCAGTGGGACCCCACCGCTGGAGCCAGAGAGGGGTGCAAGCTTCACCCAGCTGCCCCCACCCATCCCGCCGAGGGTGGGCTGCCGCCCTCCCCTCAAATTCTCACCACTATCGGGGGACAGCCCCGAGCCCCCCGTTGCATCCTGCAGCCATCTTCCAGCCCTGGAGGCGCCCCCTCCACCAGCCCTTGGGAAGAAGCCCCCTGCTGACGGCATGGTGAGACCCCCATTGCCGCCACTGCCGGCCAAGCGACACCAACTGGAAACCAAGTGCCAGAGCCTGAAGGGCCCTCCACTACCTGACCGCCCCCCCATGCTCCCCCCCAGGGCTGTGTCCCAGAGAAGGTAAGGGGGGTGGCAGGGGCATGGGCTTGGGAATGCCCAAGGTGGCTGGGTCTGTGTGAGGGGCTACTGTGATGTGGGTGGGACTCTCAGGGTCATGACATGGGTTGTCTGGAGTATCTGTGCTCTCCCCAGACCTTAGCACATCTCCTGGGGGTACCCCCAGCCCCAGTGTGTCCCATGGGGGTACTAAGCCTTCCCCCAACCCCAGCACAACCCCTGGGGGTACCCCTGCCCCAGGCCACAGCACATTTCCCTGGGCTACCAGCACTGGGGAAGGGGGTGCTGAAATATTTATTTTGGCTCTAGCTGGATGCATCCACTCTGATCATCCCAGTCAACCAGGCCATCCCAGCCTGGCATGGGCTGGGGTGCAATCCCCGCAACAATGTAGAGCCCTGCCTTCCCCCCAGCTGCAATGTAGGCAGTGCTGAAGCCTGAGGAACTCTTGACACCAGTGGGTGCAAGACAGTGAACCCCCGCGCACAGGGAGCATGGGGCAAAGCTGCTGCCAGCTGCTGTGGCCCGATGACATGGGAGCAGGCTGGAATTTTGGGACAGCAGCACTTGCAGTCCCCCCTTTGATGTCCCAGCTGCCCAGTGCACTCCCAAATCCTGCAGAGCACAAACAGATGTGGAATGAGGACTGGGAGTGCAGTTTGGAGGGGGCAGACAAGCTCCTGGGTGCCAGCACTCTCCCAGGGTGAGGTGGGGGAATGTCATCAAGCTTGTGTGGCTCCCTGCCCCAGGAGTCCTTCCCTGCAACCTCCCCAGGACCCACACACTCTAAGGGATATGCTTCTGGAGCTGGGGTGTCTAGCTGGTCCCCTGAGGGGGGTCCTGGGAGTGAGGCTGGGTTTGTCCTGGACTGATGGTGCTGGATGTGTGTAATCAGGTTGAGAATGGGAGGGCTGGTGGCTGGGTTTCCCCTCTAGCTTCCCGTCCCTGAGTCCCAATGGCCTTTTGTGGTAAGGTGGGTGGAGGTGATCCCTCTGCCCGTGCTCTGACCCCTACCTGCAGGGAGTGGGCCGGGATGCTGAGCTGAGTAGGGGGCTCAGGCAGCTGATGTTGGGGGCTGGCATGCCATGGGGTGGGCAGCACCTGTCCCTGGGGCTCCTTGGACTTCAGATCAACAGTGTCCATCCTGGCACCCCAGGAACTGTTCCTACCACTGCAATTCTGCACCGAGACAGTCACCCAAATCCTCCTGGAGCCACTCTCCATCCTGCCCTGGCCAGAAAGCTGCCCGGGCACGATGGGGCTGATGGCTGCCGCTTTGGTGCAAGCTGTGCTGGTTTGGTGCTGGACGTGCCATGGGTTTGGTACTTGCCATGCTGGTTTGGTGCCAGCTGAGCCATGGGTTTCATGCCGTCCGTGCTGGGTGTTGGATGCCAGCCGTGCCAGTGTTCTGGTACTGGCCGTGTGGTGGGTTCTTTCTGGCCATACTGAGGATTTGGTGTTAGCCATGCCTCTGCTTTGGCCAGCTCAGGAAGTTTTGCTGTTTAACAGCCGGTGCAGGAAGTGCCGGGGTGAGAGGCTCTGTTCCCCGCCGGCCTCCCCCAGCCCTCCCCGCGGTGCCGATCGGTCCCACCGTGGTTCCTGTCACCTGCCCAGGTAGGGGGGCACGGCTGGCACGGTGCCGGGCGTGCCGCACAGGAGCAGCCGGCGGGCGCCGGGGCGGAGAGATTTTTGGGATAGGCTCGAGCGCTGCCGGCACTACCGGGTGCGCCTGTCTCTCTGCCAGCTGCAGCGGGTGTTTCCTGCCCTGGCCTGGATGTCACAGGCATTGCTGGTCGCCAGTTCCTGCTGCCCCGGGGACTCCAGGGCATTCTGCCGCGGAACAGACGCTGCCCATCCTGGCACGGCACCCCGAAGGCTGTTCACTCGGGGGCTGGGATTCCCCCCCTGGAGCTGCCCCGTGGGATCTGGGGGTGCATAAGGGTCCCTTGGGAGCTGCATGCAGGACCGTGAGACTCAGGACGGGATGGGCCCTTGGCCTCACCAGGCGGCAGTGGCTGAACAGCAGCCCCTGGACACAAGGGAGCTCCAGTGGCTTGGGGGACTCTGGGGTCACCGTGGCAGAGCCCCGGGGGCTGTGCCAGTGTGGGACAGGTGGGTGGCCACAGGACTCTGGCACCCGGTGTGCCATCATGCACTCCTAACATATAGATTACACGTATGTGTTGGTGCTCGGTAGCGACAAAAGGGAATATGTATGGGGGTGTGCGTGTTTATAGATGTGTGTATGTGTGCATATATAAATTTCTCACATAGATCTCGATGCTGTAGTGAATATATACAGGAGTATATCTGTGCACCCATATGGATGTTACATGTGTATTAGTGGGTATATTGGGGAGTTCAGAACTAACCAGCTGAACCCCAAAACTCTGATTTCAAAAGTCAGTTTAATTGTATGACCAGGAATATGTTGGCTATAGATGGGTTCTTGTTTTGAGAGCATTTTAAAAATAGAGATCTATAATTTTCCAAGAAATTCTACTCTCTGAGGGTGGTGAGGCCCTGGCACAGGCTGCCCAGAGAAGTTGGGGCTGTCCCATCCCTGGAACTGTTCAAAGCTGGGTTGGATGGGGCTTGGAGTAACCTGGGGTTGTAGGTTCCCTGCCCATGGCATGAGATAAGCTTTAAAGTCTTTTCCCAACCAAACCATTCCATAGTTCTATGTCTCTTTGGCCAGTGCTGGTGCCTGGCCATGCCCGTGGGTGGAGGAGGTGCTGTGGTGTAGGACAGCTGGCACGGACAAGGGGTGCATTCAGGAGGGTGAGGGTATGAGTCACCCTCTGGTGGGTGTTGGGTCCCGGCTCTGTGCGTGGGGCAGCATCTGCTGGGAGCTTGGAAAGCTATCCACAGTGGGGCCCCCTGGAGTGCTGGGTGACTGGCCAAAGTGCCCTGCGCTGGGTCTGAGGGAGCTCCACAGCCCTCAGGTGCTGCTGTTGGCCCCAAACCCATCTCCTGCCCCCTGGGGGGACCTGACCTGGGTGCCTGCAGCCAGTGAGCATGAAAGGCCTGGGGTTGGGGGGGATACATCTGGGCTGCCCAAGGACCAACAACAGTGGGGGATGCTTGCCCATTTTGGGGCTGATGGTTGCTCATGTCTGGATGATCCTTACCCATGCTGAGCTGATGCCCACATGAGGGTGATGTTTGCCCAGGTCTGGATGGTACTTGCCCACATCAGGATGATGCTCACTGCATCCAGGCTGGGACTGGGGCTCTTTGCCAGTAGCTGTGAGGCAGCTGCATTGGTCTGGCCCTGTCTCTGGGTGGGAATGAGACTCCACCACAACCCCTTGTGGAGGTGGAAGTGCCCACAGGGGAGACATCTCTGAGAATGAGGGCTGAGGAAGAGCTGGTGCACCCCCGCGTATGCAAACAGCCTGGGAGCAAAGCAAGTGACCTGGGCATTTCTGGGGTGACACCATCCACCCATCTCCCCTCACTTCCGGCTGTGCTGCCGTGGTCCCTGGTGCTTCCTCCTAGCTGCTTGCAGAGCCATATTGTGGTTTCCTCCAGGCCGTGCTCAACTCTGAGTTCTCACCATCCCCCCAAACCCTGGGCCACCCCAAGCATTTCTGTGCTAGGAGGTGACAGGATCATCCCAATTCTGCTGGGTGTGGGATGTCTGAGACACTACCTCTCACGGGTTGATGGCAGCAACTGTGTTCAACACTGGGAGCTCTCTCTCACCAGTTCTGGACTTAATGCCACCCTCCCAATGACAGCAGCGGGGCTGTGAGCCCCCCAGTTTTGGCCACTGATGGCTCAGACCTAGACACCCCACAGAGGATCCCCTGAGCATGTCTGCATCCTAATTGTGGGATGAAGCTGTCAGTGAGGGGGGGCACACCCTCTCCATGCCCAGGAGATGGTCTACGGAGAGCAGCCCCCTGAGCAGCTGGTGGGGGGAGGGGATTTTAGAAAGTGATGTCCAAGGAAGTGGTGACAGAAGACTCCTTTTTGGAGGGCTGGGTGAGCTGGGCAGGGGTGATGGCCTGGGCAGAGCTTTGGCTTTGGGGTGGTGGCTGTGGGAGAGCAGCCCTCTCTGCCCCCCTTAGAAGAGAGGCCTAGATAAAGGGTAGCATTTAAGGTGCTGCTCAGATAAGGGACAGCACATAAGGCACTGGTTTGCCACTTCTCTAATGGCAGAGGTCTGGCTGGTCTACCAGCCAGACCCTGCCTGGAGCAGGACTGGCATCCTTTGGGCGTGGCTGCACAGGGGTCCAGGAAGTGCAGGGGGTGATAGGGTACCCACGCTACCCCAGGGAGCCATGGGGGGACATGAAACCTAGGGATGCTACAGCAGCAGGTGATGACAGGTGGAGCAGGCAGACCAGTGGGGAGGGTGTTTTGGGAAACTGGGGTGTTATTTGTGCCTGAGCTCTGTGGGTGCCCATCCTGCTAGTCCCTGGGATGGTGGGGCTAGGGGCTGCACAGGACTGCGGCTGAGCCAGAAACCCTCCTGAGAAGTCCCCAGCCAGGAGATGGGGGGTGTCCTGGCCTGAGGCTTCTCATCTCACTGCTGGCCATGGGGCTTGTGTTGCAGCCCCCCAGCCACACCCCAGGGGGCAAACATCATCCTGGGTGGCTGCACAAATACAGACCCCAGCCAGGCTCTTGCTGGAGGCTCTGTGGCTTGTGCACTGTCACCTCTATGTCTCTGGGTCTTTGCACACCTGGGTGCCCCAGCAGCTCCTGCCTGGTGGTTTTGGGAGTGGTGCTGCTCCACTGCCAACACTCCCCTGCCCATGCTCCCCTCCTTCCCTGCCAGCATTCCCTAATGTATGGATGGTTGTGGCTGGTTCCCATGGAAATAGCTGCTGAGAAATGAGGTCAGGCTGACCCAGGGAGAGCCAGCACTCCCATCCTCCCCTGTTTCCTGCTCCAGCCAGGGAGAAGTTTCTTCTCCAGCTCATCCCAAGCTAAGGGAAAGCTCTTGTGCACAAGCCATGGTGCTGGGAGGCACATTCCCAGAAACCATGGTGTGCTGATGGCATCCTTGGCCATGGAATCATGGGATCACAGAATGGTTGGATTGGATGGGACCTTAAAGCTCGTTTAGTTCCACCCCTCCTTGCCAAGGGCAGGGACACCTCCCACTAGACCAGGTTGCTCCAAGCCCCATCCCACCTGGACTTGAACATTTGCAGGCATGGGGCAGTCACAGCATCTCTGGGCAAACTGGCCCTGTGCCAGGGCCACATCGCCCTCAGAGGGAAGAACTTCTTCCCAATATCCAGTCTAACCAGCTGTTCCTTTTTGTGGCTGCAGTGGGAGATAGCTGGGGCAATGATGGGGATGGTGTCAGCATGCAGGTCCCCTGGGGCTCACGTGCCTAGGGCTTGGGGTGGAAATTCTGCCCACTGCCTCTGCCCTCTCCCTGCATTCAGAGATGTTTCAAATGTACCTTGTATTTTTATACCCTGGAGAAACTTCTTAATTTCCTGCTCTTGAAAAACACCATTACCCCAGAGGTTTCTGTTGATTGCCTGTCACCTTTCAGTCTCAAGGAGGCAGGAAGCAAGGAACAGGAGGTAGGAGTGGCTGAGCCCAGCTGCTCGGGCTCTGTGGAGAGGAGGACAGTCCCCATGGTCCCCCTCCCCACTGGTCACGGTTTTGGGGCTGGGGGTATTCCTCACTGAGCCAGGAGAAGCTCCATTTGCAGGATTTCTTGCTGCCATAGCAGCCACCCTGGATCTCCAGTGTCCACTCCACCATAAGGAAGCTGGTAGCACAGAGAATCCCTAGGACCCCCATCTTGCTCAAGGAACCCTGTGGCCACTTGCAAACCAGCTAAGGAAGCAACTCTGCTTCCAATCTGCTCTCCAATTGTTTAGACTGGAGGAAAGAAAACAACCTGCTCTGGGACGTGGCTTCAAGGCTGTGGGTGGCTTGGGGTGTCCCAGAGTCAGATAAGGATCCTGAGCTGTGAAGCACACACAGGGGAGTGAGACTGGATGCCAGGAAAACATTTACAGGCTAGAAAAGTAATCATATAACCCAAGCACAGGAAAGGCTTTACCATGGGGTCTTAGGAATTGGTTTGTGGGTCTGGGTCTGCTGGGGTTTAGTCCCTTTTGGGGGTCCTCTGTGACCGCCTGGCAGGTGTACCAGGGTTGGGAAGTGAGGCAGGGCCTGGCATAAGGCAGCGCTTGCTCCTCTCTCCCACAGCATCCCTGCGAAGGAGGAGGTGCCCATCACTGAAAGAGCACCTGGCGTCACCCTGTCCTTCCCGTTTCCCCCACCTCACACCAAGGCGCCAGCACCGACGCCACCAGCGCTGCCCTCCAAGGCCACCCTTCCCTTCGTGCCAGAGTTTGGTGAGTACAAGGGGGGCCTCTCCAGTCTTGCCCTGTCTCAAATCTTGCCTTGGGATATCTGGCTGCCAATCCATCAGCATCCATCCCATGGGTGCTGTGCCTTCCTTCTTGTCAGTTTGTTCCTCTGTCCTTGCTGCGGTCTCTTCCTTTATCCCCTTTCTTGCCTTCTGGGCTGGGGGAGTCCGGGGTGCAAGACCTGGGCTGGGGGGATTTAGGGTGTGCGAGGTCTGAGCTGGGGACTTCAGGGAAGGGGTGTAAGACCTGGGTTGGTAGTTTCAGGGGATGCGAGATGTGGACTGGGGGTTTGGGTGCAGCCTCTCCTAGGGCAGAGCAAAGGTTTCTGTGGGTGCTGGAAGCACCCATACTCACTCACAGAGGAAAAGTGAACCTATTAGGGGGGTGAAATGCAGATGTCCCTGATTCTGGGGTACCAGGATGCCTTTGCATCCCCCAGCCACATCCTCAGGGTGTCCCTGGGGCTCAGCCAACTGCAGGGAGCACTGCTGAGCTGGGGACCCCCATGGAGAGGTGAAGGTTTGGTCTCAGGGTGCAGCCCCGGTTGGACTATACTTCAGCTTGAACAGCTCTGCTGGAAGGAAGAGGAAGGGCTGAGTTGTGTGGGGTGCTGGGTGCCTCTCAAGGCCAGCAGCCCTGCAGGAAGCGGCACTGGTTTAACTGGGCTCTGGGGTGTGTTTCAGAAGCTGGGAGAAGCTGTGGTCAGGTTATCAGGAGAGAGATTATGTTTGTTGTGGGGTGCAGGGAGGAAAGCTGCTCCCACTCTGATGGGTTTGGGATGCAGAGTTTGCAGGGGGTTTCTGTAGTGCCAAGGTGAGCATCTACCTGTACCCCTCAACCCCCTGCAGCCTGAGAGCATCCTCGCCTGCTGCCAGGGCCCAAACACCATCATCTGGGTTGCAGGTTTGGGAGGAATCTCACTGATCCAGATTCTCAGTGGGATTTGGAAGTGGGCGTTTGCCAGGGCCAGGCTGTCTGGGGCCACTTGTTCCCTGTAGGGTTACAATCCTGACCAGGATTCCTGCTGATGTGGGTGCTGGGTGAGGAGGAACCATCTCTCGCTCCCATCGTCATCTGGGATCTCATTTCCACGGTGCACAAGCTCGGGAGCTGATAAGGAATGGGAGAGGAGGGAGGGAGGGGAATCCACCCTGGGAAACAAGCTGTGGAAAAAGCCCCTGGGAACCCCCAGCAGCAGGAGCTCCCAGGCAGAGACAGGAGAGCCTGGATGGAGCCATGGTGCTGGGGCTGGTGTCACCAAGTCCCCTTCTGGCGAGGCCAGGAGTGCCATGACAGTGCTGGGAGGTGCCACTAGCGGGACTTTGCCCTTTCCCAGTTCTTCCCCAAACTCCTTGATAAAACCTTTGTTGTCACAAGAATGGGGTGGTTATTTGCCAAGGGCAAAGCAAGGGGAAGCCAGCCATGCCTGCATCATCCTCCCCACAGGCTCCAGGATAGCAGGGGGAACTGGGACCCCTAGCTCCACCCCAGCTGATTCCCAGTATCTTCCCTCTCCTTTGTCAGATGACTCAGACTACGAGGACTCGGCGTGGGAGGAGGAATTAGCCAGACCGACGGGGGAGATGGCCAAGGTTGGTCCCACCATGGGGCTGGAGTGGGCAGCAGCTAGCAGGGTGACTGGCCCTAAGGACAGGTACCAGACTTGGGATGATCCAGAGACACTGGTTAGGGCTGGAGGAGCATGTTGGCAGTGGCTAGAGAGGGGTTCTGCCTCACTGACCACCCACGGGATCTCCCATACGTGTCTAGGGAGTACCCCCTTGGTCTCCCATGGGGGTTAGAACCCCAGAGATAGAACTCAGTTCTTCAATGTCCTTGGGAAGTATCTATCAGGTCTTTCAGTGGTGCTGGGACTCGAGGATCCCTAGGGAGCACCCACCAGGTCTTACCCAAGTGTCCCCAGGAAACACCCACCGGGCCCTCTGGGGTCTCCGGTGAGCACCCATAGCTGTGCAGCACACCACACTCGCATGCCCAGAGTGTGTGCTAGTAGACATCTCCAGCGCTGCATCTTGAATGTAATCCCTGGATTGTGAATTTCTATCTGCCTCCTTTGCTCTCTGGGGTGGGAATGGATGGATTTGAGGAGTCCCAGAAGCTGCAGAGCTCCCTGAACACCTGAAGCCCCCATCTACCTTGGCTTGGGAACTACAGGGCCAAGGAGGCAATGCCAGATTTCTCATGAAGCTCCGACATTTTTAGCTGCTATAAATAACCATCCTGGTGTTCAGCTTCTCTCTTGGCTACACTTTCCTCTCTCTGTGAGCCTCAGCATGCCTCTTCCCGGGCACCCACTGAGCTGGGGATGGGCTGGTGACATGGCATCGTGTCCCCTCTCCTTCCATCCACCCTGCACCCTCACGGTGCAGTGGCGGCACCAAGGAGACCGCAGGTGTCACCCACGTGTGTCTTGCAGGAGGATGCTGAGCCTAGGATGGGGCAACCACGGTCCGAGCGTTTCAACAGCCTCTTCAGTGAAGATGAGTTTGGCGAGGACCACCCCAATGCATGCCCTGCCAGGTACGAGCTTGGCTGCCGTGCTGCGTGCAGGGCACGCGTGTGTGATGCTGCTGATGTGCTGTGTGCATGTATAGGCAAGGGATATGTGTGCATGTACCAGAGGGTGTTTTTGTTTGCATGGGGGGTGTGAACACAGGCAGAGAGCTCTTGTGCATGGCAGGGCAGGTGAGTGCGCAGGTCAGGGCTTATTGCGTATGCACAGCTCCACAGTGTGCACGCAGATGGGCACGCGCAGGACCCGTGCGTGGGAACAAGTGTGAGTGTGTGAGCAGAGAGCAGCTCTGTGCATCGCTGGGTTGGGGCTGCAGTCTTGGGGGTGCTCCTGTCCCCCTTCCCAAAGCTGGGACTCAGGCCTGGGCTGTCCCTGGGACTGGGGGATATGCCAGGATTCCACTGAGGGGACTGTCCCCAGTGTCCCCGCTTGCATACAGCTGGCCTGCATTGCCTGTGCCTCAGGGAAGGTCACAGGGAGGCTGAAGCATGCCGGGGAACCTCAGCCCCTCCCGGGACCTGCCAGCTCTTAACCCCCACCCTCGGCTCCTCATTCCCAGTGGTGGCAGCAGCTGGAGTGACAGGGACCCCAGCCTGCACCCACCTGCACCCGACACCTTCCCTGGCAGCAGCCCCGGCACACTCAGTGACAGCATGGAGGGCACCAGTGCCACCAGCCTGCTGTCACCCACCATCAGAGCAGGGTGGCTGGACAAGAACCCACCACAGGGGTGAGTGATGTACTGGGGGTCTCTGTGTGACATAGAAGCGTAATTGTCCCCTCCTTTTCTCACCTGTCATTCCTGCTCATGAGGGTGTACTGTTGCTTTGGTGACCATCCATTGCTAAGGGTTCCTTCCACTCCCTTCTAACCTGTGATTTAGGCTAGAAACACCCATTTTTTTGTGAAAGAGCCTTTCTCAGAGCAGCTGCCACCAGTTGTTGTTACTGACTTTGCTGAGAAGGGGAGGCTGCAGCTCAACCTTCCTCTCAGACCTCTCATCACTGGGAAAAGAGCTGCTTTTCCTCTGGGGGAGCCCTGAAATAGCGGTGACCACAAGGGAAACTGTCAGGGATGAGGTGGGGTGTCTGCGCTGAGCTATGCGTTTGGGATTGCTGGGTTTGTTGCAGGAGGAGGTGGTGATAGCCCCTATCCCATGGGATAGCAGCCCCAAATCCTGGGTTCATGGTGGGTGGATAGTCAGAGCAGTGCAACAGTAAAACAGGGGAAGTGCTGGGCTTGTGTCTGTGTGCTCCAGAGTGAGCGAGCCAGGGAGTCATGGGGAGCCAGTGATCCGCCAGGGAGTCTAGCGAAACCAGTGAGCACAACCAGCACAGTGCGCACAGGGAGCCCACTCAAAGAGCCTCTGCACTAGCTGGGAGGCAACAATCAAGCAGCAGATGTGATGGATGTTTGGGAGCTTCTTAATCTGGGCTCCGAGTAAGCCCCGAGGCAGCAGTTCCACCGAGGAGGAGGAAGCTCAGCTGTTTGCAACAGAACAGCCCTGCTGCTGGGGAAGTGAGAGCAGCTGGAAGGTCCCTGGGAAACTGCTCCAGCAAACCTTTCCTGAGTAAACAAGTCCTTGAGTAACCATGTCCCCGCTGCCACAACAGACCCCAGCCCCACCAGCATGGGGGGACCTGGATGTTCAATGCTGGTAGGGGGCTGCATGGCAGGGTTGCTGGAGCTGTATTGGAAAGGGCTTGGCTCCTCCTGCACCCCTAATGCTAAAGCTATGGGCTGAAGAGTGTTCTGCCTTTTCCTGTGGTGCGTGGTTGGTCTGCATTCTCAGCTGGGGAGAGCAAAGGGGTCTCTGGTGGGCTGTCTTCCAGCCCCCAGAGGGTCCTGCCTCTCATCTGTATCCCCATCCTGATAGAGATGCATGGCTTCTCCCTCTGCTCTGGTGCCACTCACCTCTCCTGGAATGTGTCTCCTGGACTGAATCCTGCCAAGCTGTTAGGGGCAGCCCTTGTTCTCAGCTCCATATTTTAATTGGTGCCTGGAGGAAAGCATGAAGTCCCCATTGCTATCCCCTACAGTAACATGAGGCCACAAGGAGAGGGCACATGACCAAGGGCTGGGGACTTCAAGGGCTGGCTGGGGCAGGCCTCTTATCCCTGTGCAAGATAAAGGACTGGGGATATAGCACCAGATCAAGGGTTGGGAACACAAGGCAGAATGGAGGGCTGGGGACACTGCATATGATGGAGGGTTGGGGACACAGGGCAGGATCAATGCTGAGGTGGCCCCAGGCTTTTGGCAATTGGGGCGTGAACACGCAAGCAGAATCATCCTGAGTTCAAGGGCATTCCCTCCAATGGGTCCCTCTGGTCTGCTCCCAGGTCTTATATCTACCAGAAGCGCTGGGTGAAGCTTGACACTGACTACCTCCGCTATTTTGATAGTGAAAAGGTGGGTGAAGGTGGATCTGGGGTTTTGGGATGAGAAGGTGGCAGAGGAGCTGCCCCAGCAGGGCCACCTCCCTCTGGGCATCCCAACTCAGAGACGTGGCTGTACCAAGGGTCAGTATCCCAGGGAGCAGCCATGGCTGAGTGCTGGGGATGAGACGTGGGAGGCTCAGAGCCTCCTGGACATTGGAGCTGAAGCATTGGGAACCTGGGGCACTCACCGCCCTGTTTCCCTGAGGCCTCAGACACGAGCAGCATGTCTCCCACTCCCTGACCCAGGATACGTACTCCAAGCGGCTCATTCCCGTCTCCTCCATCTCCCGCGTCTCCAGTGTTGGGGACCAGAAATTTGAGGTTGTCACCAACAACCGCAACTTCGTGTTCCGGGCTGAGAATGATGGTGAGTGACAGGGGTCCCTGTTCCCCAGCTCCTGTCCCTTCCCAGCCCAAGGGATGAGTCCCATTGGCTCCTGGGCTAAGGCTGATCCTGACCTGTCTCGCCTTTGGCCCCACAGCAGACCGCAATGAGTGGATACGGACCCTGCAGCAGATTGCAGAGGAGCGGAAAAGCAAAGCTGCAGTAGGGATGTTGATGTCCTTAGCAAGTGACAGTGCCACTGAGCTAGCCGATAAGAGTGGCTTCCTGGAGCTGCGGGGCTTTAAGCACAAGCTCTTTGTGGTGGTGGCTGGGGACAAAGTGTTCCTTTACAAGAATGCAGAGGTGGGTTGCTGGGGGGGCTGTGGCACTGTGGGGACCCCTTCCCTTTGCACTCCCAGACTGAGCAGAGGAGCAGTGAGCCAGGGCACCCAGGCCTGCCACCATCCCTCAAACAGAGACAGCACAGAAGCCACAGCGTGCTGCCCTCTGAGCCCTCCCTCTCTGCTGGCTCTGGGCCTTGTGATCTCCCAGGAGCATGGCACCCATTGTAGCTGCTTCCAGTCTGTGGTGCCCTAGGTACACCCAGGATGAGAGCTGGGCAGTGAAGGGACAGTTACCCCAGCTCCCAGGCACTGGATCCCATCATCCATCCACCCCTTACCCCTTGCCCACCCTCCCCCACCAGGACTATCGGCTGGGGATTGGCATCACCTACATTGAGATGAATGTGGGGAATGTCAAGGAGGTGGATCGCCGGGGCTTTGACCTCACCACACCATACAGGATCTTCAGGTGAGCCCAGGGTGGGGAGGGGGTGCTGAGGGTGCTGCCCACCCCGAGCCATGGTATATATCACCCCTATCCCTCCTGGCAGCTTCTCTGCTGACTCGGAGCAGGAGAAGGAGGAATGGGTAGAGGCCATGCAGCAGTCCATCACTGAGGCACTCTCCAACTCGGAGGTGGCCGAGAGGATCTGGGCGGTGGAGTCCAACCGCTTCTGTGCCGACTGCGGCTCCCCCAAACCCGACTGGGCCTCCATCAACCTCTGTGTTGTCATCTGCAAGAGATGTGCAGGTACCCATATCCAGAGGGGCACAAATGGGGATCCCTGGGGACTTCCAGACCTTTCCCACCCCAAAATATGCCCCTAATGGCTCATCTCACTGGCAGGGGAACACCGGGGATTGGGCCCTGGCATCACCAAAGTCCGGAGCTTGAAGATGGACAGGAAGGTGTGGACTGAGGAGCTGATCAAGGTAGCAGCACAGACCAGTCCCAAAAAGCCCTTTTGGGGGGTAACACCCTGTTCCCTCTGCATTATGGAGCTGCTGGCTGTGGGCTGGGGGGGGGTGCTGGAGCCCGGCAGGGCTCTTCCAGGCTGATTCCAGGCCCTTGGGGGGACACCATGGTGTGGCTTGGCTAGGGAGAGAACCCCAAGCAGCCTTTCATTCTGTCCCTGTGGACCCCTGGCAGCCAGTTCAGCATGCCCGTAAGGACAAGCGGCACTTCGTGTGCCACAGACAGACGGTGTCTCTTTGTCCGTGGGTGCGTGGCTGTGGAGCGGCTGCGGGGCCGTGGCTGTGGGATCGCAGTAGGGCCAGGGGCAGGGCAGTTCTCCGATGCGGTACGGCCGCCGGCGCGCAGGAATGTGTCGGCGCAGCCAGGGCCGGGAATGGGTGGGCGGGGGGCAGCTGGGATTCGTTTCAAGACCTAACCTGGCAGCCATTTCCCGCCGGCAGAGCCTCGCTGGCTCCGTTCTTCCCATCCATCCTGCTCAGATCCTGCATTCCTGCTTGGCGTCCCACCCGCGCAGCCCCCGCCTCCAGCACTGCCTGCTCCCCGAGCTTCCAAACGCTTCCAGCTGCTGCCTGCGGCTGCTCCCTTTCCCCTCCCCTCTCCGGGAACCCTGCCTGAAACCACCCCAGCTTCCCCAGGGCTCCAGCTCGCACCGCCCCTTCTCCACTCTCATGCACTCTTTCCGCTCCTAAGAGCTGCGGGGAGCTGGCGGTGCCCCGTGGGTCTTGAGGAGATGTGTCTCCCTGATAAATCTCTTAATGGCATTGCTCAGCTGTGGGTAGCGGGATGGCAAGGGGCCGCCAAAAGCAATTTGAATCTGTCCCCATGGGTACCGAGCACCACCCCACCTCCCACAGCTGGGTGCTGCTTTCCAGATGTGCTTTTCCGGGGCTGGAAGGGGAGTTGGCGGTTATGGGGACTGTCAGATGCTGAGTGCCTGCAGTGGGTGGGTGGCTGGGTGCACCTGCACCCTGCCCGCCCCCACTGCCCACTCCCCTGCACCACCGGTGCTCTTCCCGCACCCCACTGTTCCTCTGGGGCAGCACCCTGCCCCCCAGCAAAGCCCCGCCACATGCCCCAGCAGTATTAGTGTCCAGCAGGTCACATTAGTGTCTCCTTGTCATTGTTTCCACAGCTCTTCCAGCACTTCGGCAACATAATGGCCAACCAGTTTTGGGCTGCAAATGTGCCTCCCAGTGAGGCCATCAGCCCCACCAGCGGCAGCCAGGAGAGGAGGCGCTTCCTCATCGCCAAATACCGCGAGGGGAAGTACCGACACTACCACCCACTCTTCGGAAACCAGGAGGAGCTTAACAGGGTCAGTTCCCTCAGGGAAGGGCATCCGCTTGGGGGTTCTGCCTGAGCTGGGGTCCTGAGGCTCTTTGGGGAGTGAAGTCTTTGTTGAAGCAGACTGCCCACCATTCCTCCCTGCCTGTATCCCCCCCAGCCCCCACTGCATACCCTGTGTCCTTACTGTGCACCCCAAGCCAAAGTCTGGGATCTCCAGGAAGGATGACCTGGCTGTGGGGACAGGGTAACATCTCCGCCGTGGGGTGTAACCAGCTTCATGTCCAGGCTGGAGAGCCGTGTCCGAGATGAGATCTGCCTGCCACAGCCAGGCAGCCCCAGGGTTTACCTCTCCCTGGCTTGGAAATTGTTTTGGGTTCAAGCTCTGGGCTGGATAGGGCTTAGGGGAGCTGGTGCTGGGGGCACACCCCACTTGAGACAGCTTGACATCGCTCCCCAGGACTACCTGGCCAGCACTCCTTATCACCACCTGTGGCACTCATTCCCAGTGCTGGCTGTTGACAGGGTGCCAGACTAGGGCGGTCACACAAGGAATATGAGGCATGGAATGTCGTCCTGGCACTCTGGCTACTGACCTTTGCCTCCTGCTCTGCCATGGCTTTGTCCCTGCCGTGGCTTCTCCAGTGTTTTTACAAGCCGTGGGGGTACACGGGGGGCCCAGTCAGCCGAGGGAATTCGCATGTGGGCTTGTTTGTTTTCCTACTCTGGCTCGGCCGGCCCGCCCCGCTGCTGTATGACTTCACCCCGGCTCCTTAAGGGAGGGATTCGCTGCCGGCTCCAAAGTTTTTCTCCCAGTTTGAGCCTCCTTTGTTCTGACCAGGCGGCTGGGAGGTGGCCGGGAGGCGGCCGGGGGTCCGGCAGCTCACTGAACTCACTCGGCTCCTTTTGCTGGGGGTCTCCTCCTCCTCGGTGGGAGCCATCAGCTTCACCACTGGCCTTCTGGCTCTGCTGCAGGCTCTGTGTGCGGCTGTCACCACCAGTGACCTGGCAGAGACGCAGGCTCTGATCTTCTGTGGGGCATCGGTGACCTGTGACACCGGGGACCCCCAGTGCCCAACGCCCCTGGCCCTGGCTGAGAGAAGTGGGCAGCGGCTGCAGATGGAGTTCCTGCTCCACAACAAAACCTCAGGTAAGGGCTGACCCCCTTGAAGCTCCACCATGACCTCACACCCACTGACTTCATTTCTGGGGTGGTTTGGGGGACACAGCTATGCTTTGAGCTGGTCCCAGCTCTGTGTCCTGCCCAGCAGCTTCCTGGCAGGAGGCTCTCCATCTGCTGGCACTGTCGAGGGTCTGTGTACCCCACAAGAGGGAAGTGAGGCTTTGGGGAACCCCTGCACCCCTGGGGGCTCAATCCCAGCTGGGAACACAGGTCTGGAGCCCAGCTGGGGATGCAGGCTGGTGTTGCAGGTACCAGAAGGGATAGGAGAGAGTATTCCCACACCATCCTGGCATGCTGTGAGCATTCCAGGCAGCTTCAAGGGACATTCCTCTGTCAGATGGGCAGCCCCCACCTCCAACATGTCCCTGGGGCAGGAGGGCTACCCCCCTAATGACCAGTCCCATTCTGCTGGATGTGCACCCCAGCACCTGAACTTGACTCCAGGAGGGCTGACGGCACCCATGGGATCTGCACCCTAATACAGGTGTTGGGCAAGTGGGCAGGAAAACTTGGACAGGTGGAACAGAGGTGTGGGGGGCTGGCCAGCACCTGTCAGAGCTGTCACCTCCCTCCTTGCCTCGGCAGCCAAGTCTGTCCTCCATTCCTGCGGAAGTTGGAATTTGCCCAGGTCTGGGGCTGGCCCAGCTCTTCCTGACGTGTCAGCACTAAAGGTGTCTGGGAGAGCTGTGAGGCCTCCCAGGCCACCCCAGTGAGCCAGAGAAATCCAAAGCTTACGCTCACATTGTTCCCATCCAGTCCCAGCTCAATGCTTAGGGAGCGGCTTTGGGGAGGACTCAGGATGTGGAATGACTTCCAGGCAGCCCTGGATTTGGATACGAGCACTGTTCCTTGCACCCCAGCTGCGCTGTGGTGGGAGCTCGGGGTGCAGCCTGTGAGATGCTCCTTGTGCTGAGATGGGGGAAACCCAGCTGCCTTGTGGGGCTGGGGGAGGAGGGCAGCTCCCCATGACAGACTGATCTCCCTGCTTGCAGAGCCGCCACGCCTGGAGATGGTGTGCAGTGAGGAGAAGCCCTACTCTGTACACCTGCCCTCCGTTACCCACAATGGCTTCCTCTACAAGACTCCCTCCATGGTCAAGCCCATCAGTGAGCGGAAGGGCCTAGAAGGTACATATGTGAGACAGGGAGAAGGGAGCTGGGAGATTGATAGCAATTTCCCCTCTGAGGGGAAATTGCACCCTCCCCTGTTCTCTCAGGCATTGAAAAGGTGGTGGGGAAGTGCAGCACTACTTGGTAGCCTGGTTTGATGGGTGGTCACATCAGATGGGCACCCAGTGGGTGCTGCTGGAGTGCTCAGGCTGGTTTGGTGGGTGCCGTGGGGCGGGCCCGAGCTCAGGGAGGCTGCTCAGTGCTCTCCTGTGCTGTGCAGAGTTCAGTCGGCGGTGGTGCACGCTGCAGGATGGTGTGCTCAGCTACTATGAGAACGACCGTAACACTGTGCCCAATGGCGAGATCAGGGTGGAGGAAATTGTCTGCTTGGTGAACAACCCACTCCATGCCCATGGGTAAGGCTGCACTCCCCTGGAGCACCCCTACAGCCCCTCCGTTCCTGCATGGCCTGGCACAGCTGCAGTGGCCCCCATGAGGGGTGTCACAAGGGGACTATAGTCCCCAGCCCCACCAATGGCCCCTGAACCGATGGCTTTGCAAGGATTCTGTGTAAATAGTTTGCAGTCCCTTTGGAGCATCTTTCCGATACTTTTGTAACACCTCTACGACCTCTTTGCAGCTGCTTTGTAATCCCTTTGGAACCTCAGTCCAACTCTTTTGTAACCATTTTGTCACCCTTGTGCAGTCCCTATGTCTGCTGTTGGAATGCGTCTGGCAGCACAGGGATGCTGGAGTGCTTGGGGCCATGGTGGGGGGATCCCACATTAGATCAGCCATTGTTAGAGCCATCAGCAGCCATGCAGCAGGATGCTCCCACCCCTGGAATACCCCTATCGCCCACCCAGCTCTATCCCACCCTTGTGGGTACCCAGGCTCCGCTTTTCCTCTCTCCTGAAGGATCGAGAGCACATTTGAGGTGTACACCGAGGCAGATCGACTCTACCTCTTTGGTTTGGAGAGCCCTGACTCTGCTCGAGAATGGCTCAAGTCTATTGCCAAGGTGGGATGCAGGGGCCTGGGGTGGCCCTGGGTGCTGATGGCAGCTGGACGCAGTTGTGCTGATGGATTCCTCTCCTCCTTGGCTCAGTCCTTTGTCCACCCCTGTGCCGAGGAGCTGCTGGCGCTAGACTTTGAGCGGCTTGGCCGGCTGAATTACAAAGGAGGTCTCACCCTGGAGCGTGCCCAAGAGGGCTGGTTTGCCCTGGTTGGCTCCACTCTCCATGTCTGCTCTGAGGATGGTCGTAGGCAGGAGCCTCTCCAGCTGCGCAAGCTGCAGGAGCTCTGTGAGTATCCTTGCCCTGCTGGCGGGACTCCCCTGGCTGGGGAGGAGGGCGTGTTCCCCAAATCCTGCTCTTGGGTACACCTAGCTTTTGGTGGGAGGCTGGTGGAAATCGTTCCTGTGGAGCTCAGTGTCCCTTGAAAGAGAGGGAATGCAGCTGTTCTTTTTCCTCTCCATTCTCTTCCCCCTCTCCATCCTCTTCCCTCTCTCCATCCTCTTCCCTATCTCTGCTTGTCCCATTTGGACTGGAGCCCGACCTGTTGGCAGAGCCTCCCACAGCATGTGGGTCTAGGGGAGCTGTGGCACCCCATGTTCCTGTAGGTGATTGGCTCCCTGCCTTCCTTTCCAGCCATCCAGGGGGACCATGAGGTTCTGGTGTTGGTGGAGAGGCGGAGGTAAGAAGGCGGAGGAAAAGGCTCCCACCCACCTTCCCCCTTCCCCAGCCAAATACCCCTCCTTGTTCTGGAGTGTCTTTACACTCCCTGCCATGACTATAGACTCCCAAAATTGAGTTGGGATCACCTGCAGGCCCCCAGGGCCAGCCTTCCTGGGGGTTGCAGACATGCAGTGGGGTGTGGGGGGAACATGTAGCCCCCTGCTGAGCCTAGGCATGCTGGCAGGACGCTGTACATCCAAGGGGAGCGGAGGCTAGATTTCCTGGGCTGGGTCCATGCCATCCAGAAGGCTGCGAGCAGCTCGGGAGACACCTTGTCGGAGCAGCAGCTGACAGAGTCGGACGTCCCACTGCTGGTGGACCGCTGCATCGACTACATCACTCAGTGTGGTATGGATCAAGTCCTGGGATGCTGGCAGGGACCAGAGCGTGGCATTCACGTCACCCCACTGCTGTGGTGTGGCAGGCTGAAAACCCTACATGCTTGTGATACGTGATTCCCTCTCTCCCTGAACATCTGCTGCAGCTCTGTGGGAGGGCTCCAGCTCTAGCCGGGCTTTGTCTCCAGTCACAGGAACACCTGCAGGATGGGATACTCTGTGACACCTGGCAGTGTTTGATAAGGAGCTGGTGGGCTGGGAGTGGGGTCTGTCTCCTGCAGAGGAGATCTCATTCCCACTGGCTCCATCACAGGGCTGACGTCTGAGGGAATCTACCGCAAGAGTGGGCAGAACTCCAAGACCACCAGCCTTCTGGAGGCGCTGCAGCGGGATGCACGCTGCGTCCGCCTAAAAGAGGGCGAGCACCAGGTGGACGATGTTGCCAACACCCTCAAACGCTTCTTCCGTGACCTTGGGGATGGGCTCTTCACTCGGCGGTGGGCCCCAAAGTGGCTGTGGGCAACGGGTGAGCTCTGGGGGCTGCTTGGGGGTGGCAGGAGGAGGGGCGTGGGCCACCCAGTTCTGGGCAGATAATTTGTCCCCTTCATGGGTTGGAGAAACATGTCTGGGCTCCACATGTTCCCCTGTGCTGGGGTCTCAAGTAGTGGGTGGGAAGTGGGGTGTGTTCATGCTGCCCCTGTACAGACTCATGCTCTGGCAAGGGTGGGGCTGAGCCAGCGGGGACAGTCAGATCCCTCTTCCCTTCTGGATCTGCTCACTGGACACTTGGGATAGATGCACCCAGCAGAAAAACAGACACAAGCTGTGTCCCCATGGAGCTGGGATGCTCTGGCTTCAGAGAGCTGGGATGGTCCAGCCTTGTGATGCTCCAGCTCTGTGGAGCTGGGATGCTCTGGCCCCATGATGCTGGGATGCTCCAGTCCCATTATGCTGAGATCCTCTGTTCCCATGAATCTGGGGTGATCTAGCGCTGCAGAACTGGGATGCTGTAGCCCCATGGAACCAGGGTGCCCTGGCCTTACAGGTCTGGGATGATTCAGCCCCATAAAGCAGGTGTGCTGTCACCCCATGGACCTGGGATTCTCCAGGCCTAGATGCTCTGGCACCTTGGAACTGGCAGGTTCCAGCCCCATAGAGCTGAGATGCTCTTTCCCCATTCAGCTAGGGTGCTTCAGCCCCATTGAGCTGGGACAGTCTGGCTACATGGAACTGGAGTGCTTTGGCTCCATGATGCTGGGATGCTCCAGCCCCATGATGCTGGGTTACTCTGGTCCCATTATTCTGGGATGCTTCAGCTCCAGCATGCTCTGGCTCTGCAGACCTGGGATGTTCACTGGCCTCATGGATTTGGGATGCTCCATCCCCGCATTGGGTTTGGAGAGGGGAAGCGAAGTGTGTAGAAGGGATGGTGTGGCCCTGGGCCTTAATCTCCACTTTGTGCTCCTTCATGTTCATTCTCTCCCTCTGGCAGTGCTGGAGGATGAGGGGGCAAAGGTTGGCGAGTACCGGCAGCTCTTGGCTGTCCTCCCTCCAGTGAACCGGGCCACACTGAAGGCGCTCATCAATCACCTCTTCCGGTATGGCATCGACCCCTTGGGCATCAACCTCCCCACTGTGGGGTCTTTGGTGGCTCTGGGGTGTGGGAGAGCCCTTATCCTTTCGCTCATGTCCCCAGCAAGGAAAGGAGTTTGGGGTCAAGCTATGCCCGATGCCAAGCGTCAGGGGTTGTCCTGCACAGGGGTTGAAGAGTGGGGTCTGGGGAGGGCTCTGGGGCAGGAATCTTGACAGAGTTTCTCACAGGGTCCAGTGCTTCTCTGGGGAGAACCAGATGAACACACACAACCTGGCCATTGTCTTTGGGCCCACACTCTTCCAGACGGATGGGAAGGACTACAAGGCAGGACGTGTGGTGGAGGACCTCATCAGTCACTATGTGGAGATCTTTAACGTAGGTTCACCCCTGGGTCCCAGTGTGCAGACATTCACAGGGAATGGAGAGGTGGAAGGAAGAGGAAATCTGGTCTGCTCTGTCTGTAGACATCTTGCTTTGGAGACAAGGGGAGAGAGGATCATGTCTTTTCAAACCTTGGAAAGTAGAAGCCTGGAGCCAGAATGGTCTGGTCAGCTCTGATGGCTTCTCTTCCCTGGCAGGTTAATGACCAAGAGATGAAGAAACAGCAGGATGAAATCACAGCCATCATGAAGATGCGGGAGGCATCATCCAGCGGAACACAGGTGGGTCCTGGACATGGGGACATCTTCTCCTGGAGCTCTCAGTGTCTATTGTATCATCTCTTGGACATGCCCTGGGCAAGGGATGTCCACACTGGTGAAGGGAATTTCACCCACACATGGGAAGCTACAGGTTGAAGCCCTTTACTGTTGCCCTCCAGCAAGCTGGTGACTTCATCTGTACTGTCTACCTGGAGGAGAAGAAGACAGAGACAGAGCAGCATGTCAAGGTGAGTGGTTGGGCAGAGGGTGAAGAGGGGACAGGGGTCCCTTTGTTGTATGTCCAAGCCTCTGTGGTGGCATGGGGACTCACGCTGAGCTGGACGTCTGTGGTGTGAGGATGGAAGGGCCCTGGGCACTGACTGATGGAGACTTGCCCCCTCCCTCTCAGATCCCAGCCACGATGACGGCTGAGGAGCTCACCTTTGAGATCCTGGACCGGCGGAAAATTGTCATGAAGGAGAAGGACTACTGGAGCTGCTTCGAAGTGAATGAGAGGGAAGAGGCAGGTTGGTGCAGGGGTATGAGGATGGTGATGAGGAGAGATGATGTTAGAAGTGGAGATGGGGATACAGATGGGGATGAAGTTAGAGATGGGAATGAAGTGGGGATGAGGATGGAGTAAGGATGGGTATGGGGATAGACATGCAGATGGAGATGGCAATGGATATAGGGACCGGTATGAAAAATCTCCCCTTGTGATTGCACCATGGAGCAGTCTGGGATGGGCTCCAGGTGCTCAGGGGAGGACAGTTGCTTACCTCAACCAGCTTGCACATGGCCGAGTACTGCAGATGGGCTGAAGTTTGGGCCAGGGCATCTGCCTGTATCCATAGGAGTTCAAGTGCCTTTGAAGCTTTGATGGAAGGAGGTATCCAGGTTCTCTGGCCACCAAAGTGAGCAGCTCTGTGTTGGCCATAGGCAGCAGCAAAGGAGACATCAACAGAAACAGGATGAGAGCCTGGTCCTGCCTGCTGGTGTCTTGAGCTCCTGCTGTCAGTGGGTGGGGGTCAGTCTTTCCTAGGTAACAAGTGACAAGACAAGAGGAAATGGCCTCAAGTTATGCCAGGGGAGGTTTAGGCTGGATATTTGAGAAAATTCCTTCAACTAAAGACTTGTCCAGCCCTGGCAGAGGCTGCCCAGGGCAGTGGTGAAATGTTCCTGGAGAAATTGACAAGACCTGTAGGTGTGGCACTTGGGGACATAGTTTAGTGGCAAGACAATGTCAGACCCTCAGGACACAAGTGTGACACTCTTTGGATGGGAGCTGGCCCTGGGTGCACTTCCTGAGACCTGACTGTCCCCTGACTTACAGAGCGGCCCTTGCATTACTCAGAGAAAGTTCTGCCCATCCTGCACTGCCTGGGGACAGAGAGTTACCTGGTGGTGAAGAAGCAGATGTCCATGGAGAACATGCTCATCTACCTTGGTGAGAGGCAGGAGCCATGGTCTGGGCAGGGAGAGAAGGAAGGGGATGGGATGGGATGGGATGGGATGGGATGGGATGGGATGGGATGGGATGGGATGGGATGGGATGGGATGGGATGGGATGGGATGAGATGAGGATTGAACACTGATGGGGATGCAGAGTGGAGGGGAGGGGATGGAGAAGGGGTTGGGAATGGGGAGGAGGATGGTATGAGATCCAAGTAGGCACCACTTTGTTAGCATGTGACTTGTAGTCCCCTAATAGAGTGTCATAGCCAAATGCTGTGCCCAGAGCAGTAGGGAGGCTGATCCTGCCTGCCCTGCCTGGCCTGTGAGTTGAGGGGCAGCATTCTACAGCAGCTGGAGGGCTGCTGTTACAAGGGGCGAGGGTCTGGCTGTGCCCTCCTTGGGGGTCCTGTCTCCCCTGGGAGGCTGGAGCCGCTCAGGCATGTGCCTCCAGCCAGCAGAGTGGGTGACTGCAAGCATGGCATGATGAAATTCCGGGAGGAGAGGAACCTGCTGGGGCTTGGGCTGAGCACTGGCTTCCACGATCGCTACTTCATCCTCAACCACTCCTGGCTGCGCCTCTACAAAGAAGTGCGGGTGAGCCCTGCCTTCTCCTTCCCCTTCTCCTTCCCCTTCTCCTTCCCCTTCTCCTTCCCCATCTCCTTCCCCATCTTCTTCCCTTCTCTGGCCCTTTCCTGGCCCTTCTCTGGCCCTTCCCTGCCCTGCCCTGCCTTGCCCTGCCGCACTGTGACTTTCTGGAGATTCTCTGAGGACACGGGACTCATGTAGGCTGACATTGCTCAGGCAGTGCAGGCAGCAATGAGGTTGCCATGGCACAGGCAGCACAGGCAGCCATGGGCAGTGTGGGCAGTGCCAGAACTGGGCCCTGAAGTGCTGTCACCCAGACCTGGAGCAGATCCTGGAGTTCCTGGTCAGTGCCAGGGCTGAGGGGGGACATGCTGGCATACTGGCTGTGCAGTGACAGCCCCTCTGTGGCCCCAGTTCTTGGTTGCCCTGATGTGACACTGCACCCTAGCACATTACCACTCCATCCCTATGCCCTGCTCATGGGCACCGGGGGCTGCAGGGAGGGGTCCCCCACCTCTGCGTTAACCCTTCTCCTCTGTTGAACAGAGCCTGAGGCAGCGGAGCCCCCTCTTGGAGAGCGTGAGTAGGGAGGGGAGCTGGGGACTCAGCTGGGGTGCAGGGGCTCCCATGCCCTCTGCCCTTACAAGTGTGCCCAGAGTTGACCTCAGATCCAATCCAGGGTCAGTCTCAAATCCAATCCTGCAGCACACATGTGCCATTCACTGGAACTGTCCCTGGTGCTACCAGCTCTTCCCATTTGGCCCTTCTGGCTTGTGGGTCCCGCTGTCCTTCACTCCAGGCAGTCAGAGCTGGGTCTGGGGAAGGGACCAGAGAGGATAGGGATGGGCTGAGCTGCTTCCCCATCCCGCAGGCATTGGATCGGGCTCTTGTAAGTCAAAACTGCTTGCATGTGAACATGGAGGGAGGGTCCCCAGTGTGGCACCTGCTTCTGCATCATGGCAAGGCACAGCCAGCACTGTAAAGGTCCTCATGCTGTGTAACCACGACGGCAGTGGGACGCTTAGGGATCTGCTCTGGGCAGAGTGGGTCCGGGTCTGCCACTGCCATGGCTGTGGCCATGATGCTGAGGAGGGGTATGAGGTGGGATCCCATGAGGAATGTCTGTTGCCAGACTCTCAAGACCCTGTCACAATGTGCAAGTCCTGGTCCCAGCTCAGAAGGCAGCTGGCACTGGCTAGGGGGGACAGGCCACCTGTGTCCCTTTCCTGCTACCTGTGGCCCTTGCCATGGGTGACAGACATACGCTCTGCTCCATGCTGGTCTCACCCTCCTCCCTGTCACCGCATCACTGCAGCTTTTCCTCCCTGCTGGGGGGCGGATCCTATCCCAGCAACGGTGGGGACTGTGGTGGGTGGGGATAGATCTGGCAGCAGCCATCAACCCAGTGTTGGTTCCCTGTTCCCCCAGAGTCACAAGCCAGAGAAGGAGTGGCCTGTCCGAAACCTGAAGGTCTACCTGGGCGTTAAAAAGAAGCTTCGACCCCCGACGTGGTGAGCAGCAAAGGAGCGGCCTGTGGTGCCGAAGGATGAGGATAGGAGTGGAAATGGGGACAGGAAAAAGGACAGGGACAGTTTTGACTGCTGGACCCGTCCCCTGCTGGCCAAGCCTCCTGCCACCAGGTGTCAGAGCAGCCCTGTAGCTCGCTTCTGCAGCCCGGTCCAACCAGCTGGGCTGTCCCCGGCACTGTCCCCAGCCCTGTATTCGGCGCTGTCCCTGCCCTGTCTTTCTCCCGAGCCCTATTCCTGGCACTGTCCCGGGGTGTGTTTGTGCGGCTGAGGGGATTTGCAGAACTGAGGGAGGGTTTGTGGGGCTGGAGTGGGCTGTTGCAGGGACAGTGGGGGGTTTGCAGAGATGGGGGTTGGAAGGGATGAGAGGGGTTTGCTGGGGTACTTGGCCAGCAGAGGACGGCTCCGTGGGCTGTTGGGATTCATGTTTTTACTCCTCTCTTCCAGCTGGGGTTTTACAGTATTCTACGAAAACGAGAAACATGAGAAGCAGCAATGGTGAGGGAAGGCGACACGGGATACTAAAAGTTCTCCCTGGGACAGACAGACAGACACATGGCAGCTCTCTGGAGCCTTTGCCATGCAGGGGGAGATGGGGAATCGTAGAAATCATGAAACAATTTGGATGGGAAATTACCTTGAAGATCATCCAGTTGCACCCTCCTGACATTGGCAGGGACATTATATGTGTGGAGACAGCCTGGCTGAGCGCTCCTGGCCTCATACAGGTTCCCCGTGAGGCCTGCGGCTGTCCCCTTCAGTCCCCTGGGGTCTCATGCAGAGCAGCAGCTGAGGTCTCTGGAGCAGGCAGGTGTCCCTGGAGTGGGCAGAGGGGACACCCTACTTGCCTCCACCACCTCCTCTGGCTGCTGACACTGTTTCCACAGGTACCTGTGCTGTGACACCCAGGCTGATCTGCGGGAGTGGTTTGCCACCTTCCTTCAGGTGCAGGTAGGGAGTGGGCTGGATGATCACTCCCTGTAAAAGTGGGGCACCCCATGGGGTGCATCCCTTTGGGATATCCAAGCGTCCCTAAATACCAGCATCCCAGGGCAAAAGAGAGGTCCTGGGGTGGATGAGTCTCTGGTCTCCCTCACCGTCCCCTCTATCTGCAGAATGGGGGTGCCCTGTGGCCCTCGGAGCGTCCCAAGATGCGGGTGGCGCGGCCGCAGCAGGATGCCAGGTTGGGTAACATCTCCCTCATCCCGCTGCGGGGCAATGAGAGCGAGATGCGGAACAGTGTGGCTGCTTTTGCTACTGACCCCCTAACTGTGAGTGATCTGGGGGCACTGGATGCTCCTCCATGCAGGGCTGCATCCTCCCTGCATCACATGTTGGGCGGGTCCTGGTCTCCAAACCTGGGTGGGGGGTGTCCTGGCTCCCACTCCTGCTCCCATTACTTATGTACTGCATCATCTCCAGTGATGGATCTGGGGGGGCTAGCTGATCCTTTGAGGGCTGGTGGAGTCTCCTGCATCCAGGGGGTCCCAAATCATGTGATGCAAAAAGAAGGGATGCTGCCATGCTCCTGATTTTTCCTCTAACAGGGTTGGGTTTTCTGTCCTGGTCACAGATCACCTCCCCATCCTGCTGTCTTGTCTGTCTGCAACAGCTGTCCTGCCTGAGGGGTGTCTCCCATCGAGTGTCCCTCAACCATGCGGGTGCTGGTGCTGGACTCTTGCCCAGCCACGGGGCTGGTGGTGGGACAGAAATGATCCCACTGCCTCCAAGCCAATTGCTTGGACCCTCGTTGCTGTTATAAACCAGGGGACAGGGCTGTGCCAGGGAAATCCCCCACCAGCATCAGTTGGGCATCACCCAGTGAGTGCTCAGGGATGCCCCAAGGGCAGAGAGCAGCGTCTTTGCTGCCTTGGAGTGCCCGCACAGGCTCAGGTTTATAACAGAGGGCAGTGGGGAAACCTCCAGGGGCTTTGCTGTGGGCTATGCTTCACAGTGTGCTTGTGGTGGTGTGGTCTGGTGCAGGGGACCAGCACCCCAGGGTTCCCAGGGGACAGTGGGTGAGTGTCCCCCACCATGGGGCCAGCATGGGAAGAGGTTCTGGAACTGCAGTGACCCTGGGGCAACCATAGTTTCTTTTGCTGGGCATTTTCCCTGTGTCCCCCTGGGTGCCATGCTGCCAGTGATGCACAGACACGGAGGAGGCTGAGGATGAAATGTGATCTGTCTGCCCTTTGTCCCCAGCTTCTGCGGAACGTCTGAGCTGGAAAACTGACATGCCAGTGAGTTTTCCCCCTGCCTGCATGCCCTGTCCTGATCTGAGGACAGTGGGAGCCAATGGCTCTGTCTGTCCTATTGCCATCCTGGCTTGGGGACATGGCACGTATCCCCAAAGGTGAAAAGGGGTTGGAAGTGCCTGCTCTCTCCCCTTCGCTGACACTTTGCTCTCCACTTGTGCCACAGGTTCATCTCCAAGTGGGGCAGCCCTCGGGGTCTTGTGCCAGCCCCGTACTCCGGCACCTGCCAGGGTCCTGTTGCCTCCAGAGCCTCCACTGGGCCTTCTCATCTTCCACTGTGGGGACCACAGGCAGCCAGGAGGGGAGATGGCAGCGAGGCCACCTCCCACCCCAGCAGAGCTGGGCTTGGGAGCCACTGCCAGACAGCCCACAGGATGTCAGCCCCCTGACTCTGTGCCCCAGTTGCCTTTGGCCACCACTTCTTTTCCCAGCTCTGGGATGAGAAGCAGATCCTGGCTGGGAGCTGCAGTCGAGGTCTTCTACATTTCCTCTTTCATCCCCTATTTTTAAGTCTTTCTCCTCTAAAATGATAAGGCAGGTGGGAGCTCCCCTTCCTGTGGGATGCTGCACTAGCCCTTCTCATGGGATGCATGCCTGGCCCCAGGCACCGCCATCATCATACTCCTATCACTCCTGGGTAGGGCAGGATGACAAGAGCCTCAGTATTCACCCAGCACTGGGAAGGGGATGCCCCTGGTCTCTGTCCTCCATCCATCAGGATGGAGATGGCAGGAGCAGCCTCTGCGTCCCACTACCGCCTCTTGACGATATTAAAGGTCTTAAGAAACAAAGTGGGAGTGTTCAGGTCTCTGCCAGCTGCACAGGGCAGGGGACACCAAGAGCGGGCAACTTGGAAGTGCAGAAGGACAGTCCTGGATGCACCTGCTGTGTGGTTGCCAGAGAATGGGTGCCGTGGAGAAGGCAGTGAGCTGCCCTTTTGGGGACAGAGCAGTGGCACCCCAGTCCAACAATCCTCTGCTGTGATTGCTGAGCCTTGCTAGTGCAGCCAGAATGCTGGCCACTGCCAGAGTTGGTGTCTGTGCTGGACTGCCACTGTACATCACCAGGAGTGGGTGGGAGCTACCAAGAAACATGTGTGCAGGTGTGTTTCAGGGCCTGGGCCCTTGCAGTGTGAGGCACTATGGGCATTTCAAAGCCAGACGCTGGGAGCTGTCTCTTTGGATCATGGCAGCCATAGGAACTCCTCCCCGTAGCCTATGGCTGATCCTGTGTGCTGCTGCTGCCTGCCAGTGCTTGTGACCTTGGAACTTGCCATGGAAACTCTTTGAGTTTCATCTCACAGCCATTGTAGTGGGGAATATCGTTGGAGCTCAGCCTGAGTGGCAGAAGGTAGCTGGGATTCTGCTTTCCCTGGTTTCCAGGGATGTGGGAATACTAATCCCTACAGATGTGGGGATGCAGGGCTGATGGGAGACAGAGATGCTGGTCCCCAGGGATGAAGGGATTGCAGGGGGCTGGGTGTAACTGCAGGGCTGGGAGCATCACTGCCTGCTGAGTTGTCTGTGGCAGCCCTGGGTGGGGGTGTCCCACCGCCCCCTCCTCACGCTGAGCCACCACAGGGGCTGTTGGTGAGTCATGCGTGGGAGCAGGAGGGCTGTCAATCACCTGCAGGCGCTGCCGGGGTGCAGGATGGTGGCAACGGTGCTGGCAGTGTCACCTGCAGTGCTGGAAGGGGTGGAGGAGCCACTAAGAGGGAGACAGAGGGAGGGCACCCTGTGTCCCCACCTCCCCCTGAAAACAGCATCCTGCAAACCTCAATTATACCAGTGTGTGGCTAAGGCCCCTCATTGTTCTGGCAGGGTGGGTACCCAGGTGTTGGGAAGGGCAGGAGAGCCTTCACCACCCCTGGTTTCATGACCTCTCTCCTATTCTGCTGTGCCAGGTTGCTTCATGGGGCTTCTAGTGCCCAGGACTCTCTGGGCCAGGAGCAGATGTCTGGCACCAAACCCCAGGGATGTGCCAAGAAATACCATTAGTGCTCGATATTGTTAGATATCCATCCATTCACTCACTCACTCACCCACCCTTCCCTCCCTCTCTCCCTCCCTCCTGCTCTCCCTCCCTTCATCCATCCATCCCTCCATGCATCCATCCCTTTCTCCCTACCTCCCCCACCTCTATCTTTCCCCTGCCCTACCACCATTCCCTCAATCCACTCCCTCCTTCAGCAGCCTACCTGTCTCTGGCCATGCAACTGTCCCTCTTACCCTCATTCCCAGTCTTTCACTGCTAGGACATCCAACCTCTTCATCTTGCCCTGCTCCAGGAGCTGAACAAACTCTGTGGCTCCCAACCAGCCAAGCTTCCAGCTAAGGCTGGGTCTGTCCTCCCTGCACCCCTCAACAGACCAGGGGCAGAGTGTTTGGGCAGCAGGGGGATGCTGGGGTCCCTCCTGGATCCCATGAACATGAGATTTGGGGTTCCCTTCATCTCTAACCACATTTTTTGGGGAAGGGATCAATAGGGAGCTGCTGGTGACCCACTCGGGGGAAACTGGGAGTGGGCAGGAGGGATGCAATTGTGCTGGGAAACCCTGGATCCCATAAGCATGAGGTTTTGGGTTCCCCTCACCTTCATACTGTTTTCTGGGGGAAGAGATGGGCAGTGAGCTCCTGACAGCCCATCTGAGGGCAGTCAGGATGCAGTGATGATAACTGGGGACCTCCTGCTCTGATGTCCTCGAGCCCAGTGAAGACAGGAGGGGCCAGGACACTCTGCAGCAGCACTGCTGCACTGAGCTAGTACAGCATTGCCCTGTGGAGAGCTGGATCCATCCAGGAGCCTGTCACTCCAGAGCAGGATGGATCAGGCCTCTCTCCAGCTCTCACTATTCATAGTACTGCGGAGGCGAGTGCCATGTGACACCGCACATCGGCAAGTGATTAATTGCAGAGACATTTACAAACAACTTAATAAACTGACATTGGTGGGGGTTGGGCATGTGAGGGTGTCTTCTGGCTTCTCCATAAGCACAGGCTGGGACTCAGCAGGGACCTGGCTGAGACCCACAGCCTCTTCCTGGAGTGCTGGAGCCCTTGGCACTGTCCCTGTCCTTGCCCGCGGTCTGCTGGTGGTGGTAGCACCAGTGACCTTGTGCGCCAGACATGTAGATTAGATGAATGTCAGACTTGAGTCACGGTCATGGTGCCACCAAGGATGATGCTGCCATTCCTGGGTATTGTGTCTTGTGGCGGGGACATCCCACATTCACCGTCCTCACCTCGGGTACCCTGAGGAGGAGCCAGGTGGTGGCTGGACAGCCCAGCATAATGCCACAATCACCCCATGGCACCAGTACAGATTGTCCCCAGGGGTTCTCCTCTGCATCCCACACCCACAGCAGCTCTGTGTCCCACTGAATGGCTTCTACCCCTGCACTCCCCCTCCCCCCTCAGTAATGAACTCAGCAGATTATCAGGTCCTGGGTTATTAGAGAGCAGTCACACTCCAGCAGACTTTAAACTAGTCATTATTTCATCAACAGCACCATTAAACTGTCACTGCCTTTTTCCAGCCTTTTCCCCATCATTTTTCCCTTTTCCTTGCCTCCTGCCTTTTCTCCATGTATGCTTTTTTATCGGAGCATGCGGCTGCCAACACACTCAGGATGCTCCCAAGGGGTTCACCTCACCCCTCAGCTATCAGTTTACCCATCCAGAAAATGGGATCAGGCCGGGGAAGGATTTGAGGAAATCTACCACTCCCCAAACTGACATGGGAACCCCCCTCCTCCTGCTCCATTCCACTTTCAGCCTGGCCCAGTGATAGAAAAGGTCTCTGGATGTTGGGGAAGGGAGAGAAGAGCCCATGGGAGGGTTTTAAAAGCAGAAAGTGAAGGGGCAGAGGAAAGGCCCAGCTTGCTTGAAGCTTTTTATCCTTCACAGAGCTCTATCCCCTCCCCCTGCTCTGTCCACTCCCAACTTCCTCCCTGGCAGTCGCTCTCTCACCAGTAGGCTTAATAAGAAAAATGAAGGAAATTTAAATAGCTAGGTAAGTGTTGGGCTAGAATGGGGGGGGGGAGGAAAGGCTGCAGAGGTAGGTTGTGCCTAGGAGGGTCCCATGGGATGGGGGATCTGCCTCTCCCAACTCCAATGGGGTGCTGGCAGTGCCAGGGACTCAATGCCACATTGCAGGTGACAGATGTAGGAAGCTCAGTGTCTTGGGAGTATGGAGAAGGTGTTTAGGAAAGGATGTTTGCCCTTGGCTTTGCATGGCGAGAGCTGGTCGAGGAGACATGACTAAAGCAAGATGGTGATGGGTGGCAGAGATGAGAGCCAGACTGGGATTTTCCCTGTCAGGGGGACCTTCTCAGTGGGCATAAGGACCAGTGAGCACAACTAGCTGACAACCTTCTTCCCAGCAGAGGCCCAGTGGTGCCATTGTGTCCCAGAGCGTGTGGGTCTGGCACCTGAACAAGGACGCTCTGGCTGATGGCTGTTTATCCATCACTGTCATGGCACTGGCTCAGATGAGGATCTGGGTTTGTCTCTCCATTAAGTAGATGTTAATTTGCATTTATTTAAAAATAACAGAGCTTTTAATCTCTTTATTAACATCGGAGCAGCAGTGCTTCTGGGTTGTCAGCCTAGAGATATTCCTGATGCATCCCTGCCCAGGGCTGGGCACAGAGCCCAGCTGGGGTCCCCTGGAACCAGGATCCCCAGGGACATGTGTGCAATGTGGGACAGGCAGATACATAGAATTGCTGAGTTGGCAGCATCCTGGCTGCTGTGTCCCCTGGGTGACAGCCCTCCTCCCCTCTGTGCTCCAAGACTTCTAGGGGTGGGGAGAAACAGGAATGAGTTTTTCAGAGATGGTGGGGGGACTCAGTGTCCCTGGGGGCTGTAGAAGGGTCACAGAAGGGATCTGAAGCATCTCTGGAGCCTCCCCGGGGCATCCTTCCCCAGGTGAAGGCTTAGAGCTGCTCCCCGAGTTACAGACAAGACCCCAGCAGGTTCTGCAGATTAAGGCAGTGAAATCCCTATGGAATCAATCTTTTGGAGCGCTGTGGCTAATGACCACACTGTTCCAAGCAGTTACGTGGATGTGCCACATGTCCTGCAGGCTGGGCACCCATCCCCTACCCAGCCCTGCACCCAGATGCACCAGACATGGGTGCAGCTACAGAGGAGCAAGCACAGCTCTGCCCATCCACTCATGGATGACACCTGTCTGGTTCACCAGGACTCCAAAATCTCAGTTTGCCCTTGTTCCACCTGCTGGGAGATTCTCAAGGAGCCCATTTTGGGCTGTGTCTCCAGTTGTGTGTATGAGCATGCTGTATGCTTTCAGTGACATGGCAAGCCTGCATCTGCAATTCCATGCATGACCATGAATCCAAACACACACATACATGCTCAGGGGCACACATGTGTATTTATCCCACCTAAATACGTACCCAGGTGAGCAGCAGCTCTATGCACATGTGGCTCTGAACGATGTCACCCCACTTCCATGTGGGCTGCCACTAAAATAGCAATGAGCTTTGGTTTATTGAAGACAAGGGAGATGGCAAACCTCTGTCTTGAGTGTTAATGGAGACCAGGGCTTGAATCAAAGGAAAAAATAATAAAGAAAAAATAACAACAACAACGACAAAAACCCCCAACCAAAACAAAACAAAGGACAAAATAAAGGAAAATAATAAAATAAAGGGAAACAATAAAATAAGCAAAGGTAAATCTAAAAAATCCCTGAGACTTTATATATAAAAAAATAAATACAGGGAAAAAAAGCTCTTTGAGGAGAATCACTTCAAATTGGCTATTTATTGGTGCAGCATCCCGCCGGGAGGTTTCCATGGCTACCTGGCAGCCAGAGCCGGGGCAGCAGCGTGCCAGCCCCATGTGCCTCCCAGCGTGTCCCTGCGGTCCCCCCGGCCACGAACCTTTGTGCTGCACTGGCGGCGCCTGAGGCTGCTGGTGTTGAGCCAACAGCATCATCCTCAGCCCCGCCATGAGGTGCTGCCCTTGAAGGCCAGATCCTGAGGATTGGTACCCACCTGGTGGGATGCTCAGGGGACTAGAGGCTGACATTGGAGGCATGGTAGGAACTTGCAGAACCCTCTGTGCAGGTCGGGAGCAGAGCTGAGCCCCCATTTGGGAGGGACGGATGCCTCAAGGCACTTTTGCTCCCCAGAGGAGCACTGAGTTCCCCCTTTACCTCTGGAAACTTCATCACTGCTTCTCCCCACCCCAAGAAGCCCTGGAGCATGATGGGGAGGGGGGCTGTGATCCAGAGGACATGCTATCACCACCTGGAGGAGCTGAGCTTTCCCCTTCCCTCTCACTAGCCATGGTTTGAGACAGGTGGTAGGGAAACCTTTGGGAAGAGTCTTTTGAAGCCTCGTGCTATCCCTTGGGGAAGATGCTGCTAGATTTGGAGGGATAAAGTGTAGGAGCTAGAGAGTTCCCACGATGGTCAGCGCTCGCATGGATCCCTTCCATGACCCTGAAGGACCATCTCAAAGGCAGCCTTTCTCCATGGGGCCCAAATTTCCCCTTCTGGGTGCACCCATGGGCCATGACAAGGGGACACTGATTGACCCTGACCCCTACTGAAGGTGGAGGGAAACTTCTCATCTGCCCCAGCACTGTTGGAAGGCAGAACACTGGGACATCTCTTCCCAGGAACAAGGACCTCCATCCTGCTCTTGGTCTGTCACCAAGGCTGCCTGGTTCCTGCCCTGTCCCCTGTCTCCCACCTCATCTGTCACCCACCCTGAGGGCATGAGAGTGTTGGGTGCAAAGGAAAAGCCCCTCCACTCCTCCTATCATCTCTAAAGCAGGGGTAGACCCCTGCCTCTGGGTGATGGGAAGGGGGAGGAGGGGATTTGGGACTTCTGGGCTCAGTCTGCACCCCAGTGCCACCCTAGGACTGGATGCCTTGGTGCCCCCATGCCTACTTCCACAGCACCAATATGAGGGCTGGGAAGGGCTCAGGGGTGGCAGCAAGGATCTCCAAAACCTTGAGCATCTTTGGAATGAGGAATCAGTGGAGGGGGTCAGGTCTGGGTCCTTGGTATGGGGGAGGACTACAGGGATGGAGCCTGGTCTGTGGTACCTGGTAGAGCCCTGGGAGCATCCTTATGACTCCGGATAGTTCCCAGGACTAGGGTCAGATCCTGCAGCCCTGCTTAAATCCCTGTTTCCCACTGCCTGTGGGCCGAGTGTCCCCCCTGGCATAGCCCAGGTATGGGAGCTGCCACCTGGAGAATGGCACTGCAGGGATATTTTCCCATACTTTGGGCTCTGGGACACATCATACCATGGGAGGATGGAAAAAATTGAGGTGCAATGAAGAGTGAGGTTGGAAAGTGGGGGCAGAGTGTCGCCCCATGCCCCTTAGTGTCCATGGGCACCTCATTCTCCTGGCTCAGCACTGGGGAAGGTCACCTGCATGATGTCCTGAGTGTGACAGAACCAGTGGGTCCCTGTACCCTCCCACCCAGCTGACAAATGTGACCAGGCAGGGGACATTGGCAGAGGCTGGAGGGCAGGTTCAGTGGCAGGTGCTGGACGGGGCTGCAGGAGCTGGCCCCAGCTGCCCTTCCGCTGCCCTGTCAATCCCAGGGGCCTGCAGGCTGAGGGAGCTGTGGCTGGGGGGGCTATAGGCTGGGGGGGCTGCTGAGACCACCTTATGATGGTGTGAAACAACCTTGGAAAAGGTGGCTGACTCAGATCTCTTCCTCTTCCTTCTCCCTTTCCCCTTCCACTTCCATTTTTCCTTCTGTTTCCTCTTTTCTTTCCTCTTCCTCTTTCCTTTTTCCTTCCCCCTCTCCCCTTCACCTTCTTTCCCCTTCTTTGCCCTTTTCCCCCCTTCTCCTTCCCCCTTTTCCGTTTTTACTTCCTCTTTCCCTTCTTTTCCCTTCACCATCCTTCCTTTTCCTCTACTTTCCCTTTCCCTCTCCAAATCCCATTTCCAAAGCCAAGGAAAGCCCTTGCCTCCTCAGGCTACCCCAGCTCCTTCCTGTGATGTTCAGAAGCTCCATCCCAGCTCCAGCACCTTCCTAGCCAGTAGCACCAAACCTGGATGGCTCCAGCATGGGATGGGCTGGCACTGGTGCCAGCATTGCCCCAGTAGTGGATATGTTGCACCACCACAGGCCCCAAACAGCTCCCTGGGACACCCACCCCTACCCCAAAATACACATAGGGTGTTTCTCTCTGTTCTGCCCCAATCACAGGTGAGCTGTTGGACCTGTGGACACAGGGAATGATTTTCTGGTTCACTGTGAATTTCTTTCTTTTTTTTTTTTTTCGTTGAGAACATCTTGTACCGGCGTTGCAATAAAAACAAGGCTCCAGGTTCCTCTGTGTGGTTTATTTATGTTCTTTATCTGTTCCCAGGATAAATGTCAATGGAAATGGAAAAGCTTTTCTCTGTTTTGCTATTTTCTTTCCTCCCTGAAAGACTCTTCAGGTTTATGAGGGAAAATGGTGGGAAAATCAGAAAGGGAAAAAAAAATCCCCAAAACTTGCTGAAATTGAACTTTCTTATGGATATGCCTCTGTACATGGCAGGACCAGGAGGGATTAAACAGATATGTAGATGTGGCACTTATGGATGTATTTTAGTGGTGGGTTTGGCAGTGGTGGGGAACTGTTGGACTTGGTGGTCTTTGAGGGCTTTTCCAACCTTAATGATTCTGTGATTCCATGATTCAAAGCAGGAAAGTGTACCATGGCTCAGACTATCCCAGCTGGAAGCTGGACTGGGTGTCTTCAGAGGAAGGGAAGTATCTCCTTGCATGCACAGCAAGAGAGCTCAGAGCTCTGAGTGTGATATAGAGCCCATTTGTAGGGAAAGTATTCAAGGAGCAAATTGCTTTGTATCAGCAAATACATCTCCATTAGCACTGGAATTGGTATCCTGCACAATACGTGCTCGAGGACAAAGCCTGCCTATTCAGAGCCCACAGAATTCAATCATGTTGCTGAAGAGTATCAGCAGAAAGCAAAGCAAGGCTTGTTTCGTATTCACGCCACAAATATCGGCATGAGACCCTGGAGATGGAACACTGCCTATGGAACACTGGCATCACTTCGCTTTCCCAGCAGTAAATAAAGACATGCAGCCCATGTTGGAGCACAGTGCAGGATCCCCAGCAGCTCCAGCAAAGAGAAACAAGAGAGATTTTTAGGAGATATTGTGTCAGGTCTTCTGACTGCTGTCATGTCTCCCAGGACCCTCTCCCTCCAGCCAGGAGGTCAGGCTAAGGTGCCCTCCCAGGTGCACCTGGAGAAAGTTTCTTGCAGGATCTCACTGGCCATCACTGGGGCCTCACTCCTGTGAGATGGATCAATGAAGCCCTGGCTTGACTGGCTTTGTAGCAGGAGATTGGACCAGGAACGTCCATGCTCTGTAGCAGCCCTGCTAGACAGGCAACACGCCAGGGAGGGGATGGGCCACCGCAGACAGCATGCCCTCCGCCAGGCACATTCCTTCTACTCCTCACAGGGTGGAGAGGGCTATCCAGTGGTGCCCACCCAGCAACATCCACGCAGCAATGCCCACCCAGAAATGCCTTGTGTGCTTCCAAGCAAGAATTAGCAGGCATTTATTAAAAAAAACCAAAACAACAAAAAACCTAAAAAAAACCAACAAAAACCCAAAAAACCAAAAAACAAACCACCAAAATCAGCTTCAAACTGAGCATTTTTAATTAAACACACCAAAACATTCCAGGAGGGTTTTTCCAATTCTTAGCTTCCATGACACTCCTGGGACTTCACAAACTGCGCTGCCATTTGCAGAAGGACTCTAAGAAGTTTTTTGGATAGGGAGCAGAGTTTTCTCTTGATAAGAAAATAGTACAGACAGAAGTGGAGCTGAGAAAAACATGTCTCTTAAATACCAGGAATGACATTTGGAGACGGGAATAGATGGGAGAGAGCTAGGCATCACACTGGCCACATGGAAGGAGTCCCAGGGGGTTTGGAGCATGTGTGAGGGTGGGAATACATGTGGATGTGGCACTTGGGTCCATAGCGTAGTGGGGGGCTTGTCAGTGGTAGGGGAATGGTTGGACTTGATGGCCCCAAATGGCTTTTCCCACACAAATTCCATGGTTCCATGGTAATATGCAGACATGATGGTCTTTGCCCAGCATCTGGAGACGGATGGTTCCTTCTGATGGTCTTTCCACCCAAATCTGCTCTGATCTTCTCAGCTGCTTCTGTCTGGGGACCACTGCAAGACAAAAACACCTCCTGGGGAATAAGAGAGGCTGGAATAAACAAGCATGGGAACCAGCTGTTCTGGAAAGGAGGGGGCTCCTTGTAGATTACAAGATGATGGGAGTTAGCAGCGTGTGGGACGGCCCATACAGCCACCCTACTCCCATCCACTACTGCCACTGCAGAATGCTGGGACCAACTTGGCCACCACCCACTTTGGTGGGAGAAGATGAATGAGTGCTGGAATGGCTCCCAGTCCTCAGGGCACCCCATGGTGTCCCACAGCAGGTTCCCCCCCAAAAGGAGTGCAGGATATGAGCTCAGCCAGATGATGAAAACCTAAGTCATTAACTCTGAGGCTCAGGGTGGAAATAGGGATTAGAGTAAAGTGATGGTCCTTAAAATAATCTCAAATTAGTCCCAGCTCTACTCTCAGCTCTTGGGGGAAAATTTGGGCAAGTAATTGCAGGTCTGGGCCTCAGTTTCCCCTTGCAGATAACAAAGTCAGAGGATCTTGTGTAATTGATACAATCCACCACTTATATGTGTAGCCTATGGGGATATTAATCCTGGTGAATTTGACAGGAACTGATGTGATTTGAGCGCTAATCCCTTAATATCTGTTGCTGCTCTAACGTCCCAGCTGGTGGATCCACAATGACTTTAAAGCACATTCCTCCCTTCTCCCCATAGCAAATGGTGCCGGAGAGATGAAGGTCTGCAGGGCTACTGAAGAGCAAACTAAATAGCTCTTTTCAGTGCAAAATCTCAATACACGAAGCCAACTTTCCAGTTTGGGAGTGTGGTTTGGGCCTGTGGTGCAGCACACAGCATGGGGAGAGAGTGCAGAGGATGCAAGTACCTGCAGAGGGATGCAGTGGAGCCTGCAGACCCCAGACATGCTCCTAGATTCGCCTGTGTGGCTGTGCTGGCTGAGAACAAAGGTCCACGGCTCCATGCTGCCAGTGGCCCAGAGATGCTGAGGGTGAGGGAAAGAGCAGGGCAAAGATATGTGTCTTTGTTGGTGGCACAGGGTGATCCAGGGTTAGTGGGATCCAGGGTACCCTGGCATGTTTACCGGCAATACCAAGCTCTGCAGTGTGATCACCATGCTTGAGGGAAAGGATGGAATTGAGGGGGACCTGGACAGGCTGAAGAGGGGATACTGTGCCAGTCTCATGAAATTCAACAAGGTTAAGTCAAGGTCTTGCACCTGGGTTGGAGTGTTCCCGAGCACAAACACAGAATGGGTAGAGAATGAGAGCAGCCCTGGGGAGAAAGACTTGACAGGTGAAAAGCTCAGGATGCCCTGGCCACGTGCACTGACAGGTCAGATACCCCCTGTGTCCTGGGCTGATCCCCAGGAGTGGGGACAGCAGGTAAGGAAGGGATTCTTCTGCTCTGCTCTGCTCTGCCCTGCTCTGCTCTGGTGAGACCACTCCTGCAGCGCTGCTTCCAGCTCTGGGGCCCAGCACCAGAAAGACATGAAGCTGAGGGAGGGAGTTCAGAGGATGCCATGGAGATGCTCTGAGGACTGGAACACATCTGCCATGGGCATACCTCCTATGGCTGAGAGAGTTGGGAGTGTTAAGCCTGAAGAAGAGAAGGCTCTGGGGAAACATTAGAGCCCCTTCCACTGCCTAACGGAGCTCCAAGGGAGCTGAAGAGGGATGTTGGACAATGGCCTGGAGTGACAGCACAATGGGGAATGGCTTTAGTCTGACAGACAGTCAGGTTAGATAGGATACTGGGAAGAAATTCTTGGCTGTGAGGGTGGTGAGACCCTGGCATAGGTTGCCCAGGAAAGCAGTGGCTGCCTCATCCCTGGAAGCATTCAAGGCCAGACTGGATGGGGCTTGCAGAAACCTGGTCCAGTGGAAAATGTTCCTGCTCATGGCAGCGGAGCGGAACTGGAGGAGCTTCAAATGTCCCTTCCAACCCAAACCATTCAGTGGTTCTATGATCCTGAGTCAAAACCTTCATCAGCTGGATGATCTCCTCGCAGTCTTTGTCCAGGACCTGGTCCCTAGGAGCTTCCCTTTTTGTCTCTAGTGCTTGCACTGGGAGAAGCTGAAATGCTTAAATATCTTTGAAAGCTCAGGCTGCTGTTGCTCCTTCTTGATTACCTCCCCTTGTGTCAGGAGGTGTGAGGTTTGATAGAAACCTCTGCCCTGAATTCAGTGTAGGATGGGTGTCCTTCCCCAGGGTCCCTCTTGGGAGTGTAGCTCCCATGCATCGGGCCTTTGGCAGGAGAGCACAGGCAGGGCTGGCACTGCAGCGACTTTCACCCTTCTCCAGCCCCTCTCTGATACTGTCCCACCCTGCTGACAGCTCGCACTGCTGGACCCCAGCCCATGGGGCCCAGGACAGCAGATCAGCAGGTTCAAGCTGGGGACCACCCGTGTGGCTGGGACTGTTTGCAGGGTGCCCACTCTCTGATAGGCATCTGTTTGTGGTCCAGTGCTGTCCTAATCACAGAACCATGCTTTGGAAAAGCCTTCTGAGACCACTGAATCCAACCATTTCCCAGCACTGCCAAGCCCACCACTAAACCATGTTCCCAAGTATCACATTTACATGGCTTTTAAATCCCCCCAGGCATGGTGCCTGCACTGTTTGACAATAGTATTGGGGAAGAAATTGTCCCATATACCAAATCCAAACCTCTCCTGAGAAACTTGAGGTCATTTCCCTTACAAAAGAAGAAATATATTGCTCAGCGCTGCTTAGCGCCCCTAGGGAAGCAACCTGCCTGTGGTCCAAGTGTTGCCTAGTGCAGCTCATTACCGCTGGGACAGGAACCTGTGGGACCAGTGCTGCTCAGTACCTCTGGGACAGGGATAGGCGGGAACAGCGCTGCCCAGTAGGGTTTTTTGCTGCCGATGCCTCCGGGGCAGTAACAGCACACGGTATTCGGGGCTTGCGGTCCCAGCAGGGCCGGAGGCGCCGGGTGGGACGGCTGGCCCCGCGGGGCGAGCGGGGAGGGCAGGACCCGCGGGCAGTCTGAGACAAAGGCAGCCGCTCCCCAGCGCGGCGAGGCGCACGGGCGAGGCCGGGCGCGGCCGGGGCTGGGCGGCGGCGGCGGGCAGCAGGTGCGGCCCCTCCGGCCCCTCCGGCCCCTCTGGCCCCTCCGCGGAGCGGCTCGGCCCCCGCCCAGCCCCGCGGAACCGCAGCAGCGCCGTCAATCAGCGTCGCCCCCGCTCCGTCCTCCCCTCCCGCACGCCTCGGCGCGCTGCATCGGGCTCGGTGACAGCAGCGAGCTGAGCGCGGCGGGAGTCTCCGCTCCCAGCCGGCACCGAGAATCGGGCGCGGCGGCGGCGGAGCTGGGAGGGCTGCCGAAGCATGCAGAGCCATGGGCCAGGGCTGCGGACACTCCATTCTCTGCCGGAGCCAGCCGTACCAGGCGGCCGCATCTGACATGTGAGTTCCCTCCCGCCGGCACCGGGGATGGGGGACCACGCCAAGAGGGAGGGATGCTCTGGGAGTAATGCCGGGCAAAGGAGCGAAGGAGACATCAGGGACGCAGGAAAAAGTTCCTCCTGCCTGACAGCTGTCAGGGAGGGGGTGGCAAGGAAATGACAAGAGGCTGCGACCCCTCCCTGTTCCCCACTCGCCACCTATGTTAGCCCCGGGGCAGGTCATCGCTGGTGTTTCTGTGCCAGAGGGCTGGTGTGAACTGAATCTCCCCGTTTCCCCACCACCCTCATCCCATAATGATTTCCTGCAAGGGTAGAAGGCTCCTGGCCCAGTGGTGGGCCGCAGGGGGACCTGGGTGACTTTGTGAAATTCAGGTCAGGCTTCTGAATTGTGGTTTCGGCAGCTTCACACAGGGCAAGAGAAGCCAGCCCCTGCACACCCACCTGCTCACCCAACAGATTTGGGGGTCCCCGTGTCACAGTGCCTGTCTGTATATGGCGAGGTGGGAATGGGGCTCCAGGGGTCATGGTGGTCTCATGCTGCAGCAGACACAACGGGCTTTATGTGAGAGCATGGGTGACCTTGCTGAGGGATGACAGTGCTCCCTGGAAGCAGGGAAGGGTGATGCTCTGAAGAGCCCACGTGGGAAGAGGGGCTGAGCTGCCTAACGGGAAGCTTGCAGTGTCTCAATTCCCACTGCCCACAGGCTTGGCTGGGGCTGGCAGAGACCCCCGTCTCTGTGCACACGCATGTGCAGCGCTCATGAGGCTCCAGAGCTGCTGGAAGCAGGCTGTGCACGGACCGTTCACAGTATGGGGGTGCTCTGGGTTCCAAGAGATCTGGGGTGCTTCCAATCCCTTTTCCCCCTACTCCAGTGGGAGCAGGTCCCACATTTCTAAAAGCCCTCTGGGAGGGTGAGCTGAACCACAGGAAAGAAATGCAGGTCTAGGGCAAAAAGGAGGAAGGCTTCTCAGTGCTTGGATTCCTTTGTCTGACAGTGCCAGCTCCACATGCTCAGGCTCTAGCCAAACTGCCTGGCTCAGCTGCTCACACCAGGACCACCAGAACCAGGAGGCACATTGCTGCAATGGAATGTGGCCAGGAGCAGCCTCGGGTCTCCTGGAGCAGGTGCTTTAGGTGATGACAGGACTGTTGGGGTGCAGGGAAGCTTCCATCCACTCCTGCCCCAGCGCTACGCATTTCCCTCACCGAGTTTTAGCACCTTCATGAGTTGACCTTTGGGTGATAACCTTCTCCCTCTCCATGGAAAATGCCCTCCAGCATCTCTCTTGCCTACATGCAGTGTGTGCCTTGCATCTGTTTTCTCAAGGCCCCAGTAGGTGCTGATCCTCCTACGCTTCTGTGGGTGCTGGGTCTGTCTCTGCAGGCAGCATCCTTCCCTCAGCTCTCCTGGCTCACTCCCTGGTGCTGTGTGTGCTTTGTTCCCTGCAGAGATCCTTCTCTGGTGCTGCCTGAACACGTGCACGTGTCCTTTTCTTTAAGCAAAACACACAAAGGTCTTGAAATGCCATGCGATCCCCATGTTCCCTCCTTCCTCTGCTGCTGTTTAAAGGCTTTTTAAAAAAGTAAATGACAGAAAAGCTTGGTGTAGCTGGGTTGGCTGTCCCCAGGTAGGAATTGGCAGGCGAGGTAGGAATGGTGAGTCCAGCTGATCTACCCTTTTACCCAGGATATGTCCTTCACAGATATTTGTCCATGTCCCTGTAAACCCCAAGGGGTATATAGAGGTGGAAAAGCTTCCCGAGAGTTGTCAGAGGATGGTGCCTTGGCCCTGCAGTGCTCCCTGGAGGGGTTGCAGTGGTGAGGTTAGCGCTGTGGGGAGGGGTGCTGCCTGCTCCCTGCCTCCCCTCCAGCCCTGCGGTGTTCGATGCTGGCTGGCAATGTTGCGTGGGGCTGGGATCCAGTGGTGGCCCAGCTCTCCCACGTGCATGGTGCATTTTTTGCAAGGGGATGCAAACGCAGCATTATCCAGGTCACGTTTTAACCCATTTCCTCCTTTTCTCCCCCCGGGAAGTGTGTTCCTGGGTGGGTGGACGCTGACCTGGTTAGAGGTGGGTGGGGTGTCAGGGTGCCTGGAGCTGCTGCTTTCACAGCATCTGACAGCAGCTGGGGCTGGGGAAGAAGCTACTGAGCTCTGCAGATGGAAAACACAGAGGAGGAGATGCAGCTCTAAGCATCCCTGCGGGAAGGATCCAGCTCAGTGGAGGCTGGAAGGGGTCAGGGCTTCCTTCAGGGCACAACACTGTGTGGGACGCAGGGGGCGTGAGCTGGGCTCAGCCACTCTTTGAAGCCTTGGAGCACCTGCAAAGCTGAGGGCAGGCTGTCAAACCCCTTGGAGAACCCCCCACCCCAGACCCTTCTTGGTTATTTCCATTCCCTGGGCTGCATGTGTAAAATGTCATGGAAAGTACCCGCTCCATCACTCCATTGTCCTGGCAGTTTGGCCCGGGTGGCTCTGCTCCCCCTCCAGGCACTCGCTTGTCAGGGAAAGGGGTTCAGTGGAACGAGGTTAACCTGGTCCCCCATTGTTGGGGTTCTTAGGTGATGTTATCCAGGTTTTTCAAAGCCTCAGGCTCTTCCTGCACTTGTAACTGGGGCTCTTCAGGATCACCCACCTGCCTGTGTGCCCAGCCCTGGAACCTGGAGGTGCCTGGCAGGGAAAATAGAGGGAAAACTCCTGGTTGCAAGCTCCCTGCATTCTACGTATGCCATGAGCTTCCCAGCACCCTGCACCTGTCCATGGGAGGTCTCCAGGGTGAGCGAGGAATTTCCCCTCCATCGCCCTGGGGCATCTCCCTGAGCATCTTCAGCTTCAGAATAGCCAGTTGTTTGGAAGTGTTGGGAATTGGGCCAGATTCTGGCTCTGTTAGTGAGGACCCTCACCAAGTGTTCCCTGGCCATCATCTACAGCAGAGCCCCGCTCATCCCCTGTGAGCTGTGCTGCTTTGGGGGCTCTGGGAGGCTAAGCATCCATCGAGGGCTGAATCCAGGATTCCCTGGGGGCAACGGTGGATGCAGCAGCAATTTCTGGGAATCCCTCTTTCCTCCTGCTCCCCTCTGACCCTGGTCCTTGCTTTTGCTTTTGTCTCGTTCCCAGCTCCCACGTGGCTCAGCGGGAGCTGTGCTGGGCTGCGGACAGAAATGCCGGCAGGGCCCGGAGCTGCCTGGGACTTTCTGACTGTCCAGCTTTCTCCTGTCCTCCTTAATGGATGGGCCTGTCTGGAGGGGAGAGTCAGTTGGATAGTGAGTGCTGGGAGATGCTTTGTTTGCTGCCATGGCTCCATCTGCACAGCAGCAGCAGCAGCAGCAGCAGCAGCAGCAGCAGCAGCAGCAGCAGCAGCAGCGGGGTCAGGCAGTGGAGAGGCTGCTGAGTGAGGGCAAGAGGCTGCCTGGAGCTCGGTTTCCTCCAGCCGAGGTGTCAGGGGTGGGTGGGGAATATCACCTGCCTTGCAGCAATGGGCAATGACAGCAAGATTTGATGTTTCAGGGATTGGAGCCTGAATTGTGGGATGATTGGTTTGGGTTGGAAAGAACCTTAAAGCTCAACCAGTTCCTATGTCCTTGCCATGGGTAGGACACCTTTCGGTACACCAGCTCATTCCTCATCCAATCTGGCCTTGTAGGAAGGTCTACAAATGTGTGGGAAGGTATTTGGAAACACCTTGTAGGAAGCTGTCCCCAAACCTTGTCATCCACACAGGATTCCTGGGGAATGGATCAGTATGGCAGCCTGTGGGACTTGCTGAGTGCCAGCTCGGGAATGTCCCTGAGGCTGGTTATTTGGCAGCAGCAGCCCTTGGTCCGCTCCTGTCCCCAAATCCTGCTCCCAGTAGCAAATCCTGCGCCTGGACCCATGTTCTGAGCCCTGCCTGCAACAGTGGTGTGTGGAGTCAGAGGGGAGGAAGGACATGGGAAAATCTCAGGTGGGTTCAAGCCTTTTGGGCCTTTGTCAGTTTGTATATTTGTGATAAAACAAATAAAACAAAGAGAGGGATTTGGAAGTGGGATGGGGTGCATTTCCCACTGAAAATATTAAACCCTGACTTTTTTGGTTGGGGCTGGGGCTGGGTTAGGGCTTAGCCTGAGCATTGCAGCCATCGAGGACAGCCTTGCTATGTGTTTCGGCATCCCCAGAGTCCTCTGCTCTCCACCCAAAGAGGGAAAAGCAGACAGCAGTGCTGCCAGTGCAGCTCTGGGACAAAGTGCTGACTTAGCCAGAAGCCTCCTCTGGCTTCCAGTTGCTTCCCAGCCCCTTCCCAGCCCCTTCCCAGGCTGTTAATAACTTGCACGTTTCAGCTGCGTGACTCAGAAGACAGTGAGAAGATATTTATAAGGAGCAGAGACTGATGGAGGGTTTTCTTCCCCCTTTTCTTCTCTTGAGCTGGTGCCAGCTGAATGTGCCTGTGCTTTGCTTGGCTGTGGAGTGAGGTCTGGAGGGTGACCTGTCCATGTCCCCTGAAGTTCAGTGTCTGCTTGCCACGGCATGAGGATGCTGATGCTCCAATGAAAACCTCCATGTAAAACCCCTTGTTGTTGACAGGCACACCTAATCGGGCCCCATTGCAGAAGAGCCCTAATGCTAGTGCCTGCAAGGGCAAAAGCTGGCAGGGCAGCCAGAATTTGGGAGTACAGGGATTTGCAGCCCCTGCTTGGTCTGATGGTCCCCAGCCTGGCACTGAGGCATGGAGCCCTGCCAAGCCGTGGCAACATCAGCCTGATGAGGATGTTGCTGCTTGGTGGTGATGCTGTGGGACGTCTGGGCAGCTTCTTGGTGGTTTGGGGTTTATCCTCACACCAGAGCTGCCCTGTGCACTTACTCCTGCAGCAAGGATGTCTCCACAGCCCTGTCCTCAAGCCAGTACTTGGCTTGAGCCTGGCTGGAAGGACACAAGCTGTGGGTGTTGCTGTGTTTTCCCTTGCTCTCCCCAAAATGGGGTCTTTCCTCATGTTTTTTACTAGCGTGATCACAGACAGGTGGATGGCAGCATCTTTCCTGCATGGAAAAAGCAGGTGGAAGCCATGAAGGCTTTAAGTGAGAAATTGGGGTCAAGGAAGGTGGTGCTAGTGATGGGGAACAGTGTCAGTGCCAGAGTCCCTAACCTTCTGACTCAAGTAGGATGGTGGCAATTTTCAAGAATTTGATTGTCAGCTGCTCAAGCCAGGATCTCCTACAATGGGACGGAACTCCTGCAATGGGATGGAACTCCTGCAATAGGATGGAACTCCTGCTCCCCTCCTGAGAGGAGGGTGTTGGAACCTGACCATGAACATCCTCGGGAGCTGCAGGATGTGGGGACCCCCTCGGTCCTTCTGCAGTACCTCAGGGGTAGAGCTTGGCCTCCCTTTGATTGCTGAGGGGCTGAAGCTGGGCCTGAGGTTAGGATTAGGGTCAGGGTCAGAGCTAAGGTTAGGGGTAGATCTAAGATTAGGGTTAGAGTTAGGATCAGAGCTGCTACTAAAGTTGGACTAAATTTAGGTCTGGGTTTAGGGCTATGATCAAGTTTAGGGCTAGTGTTTGGATTGGGGATAGGTTTAAGGTTAAGGCTAAAGCTAAGTTTAGCTTTAATGTTAGGTTTAGAGCTAAGAGAAAAGATTTAGGGTCTGGTTAGATCTATGAGTAGTGTTAGAGCTTGGGTTAAGTCCAGGGCTGGCATTTGGTCTATGGCTAAATTTAAGGTTCAGATTAGTATTAGGAGTAGTACTAATTTTAGGTTTAGATTTAAGCTTAGGTTTAGGGTTATTGTTAGCCTCGGATTAGATTTAGGGCTAGGGTTAGAATCATGCTTCAGGTTAGTTTACCATCTGTGTTAGAGCTAGATTTAACGCTTAGTTTAGTGTTAGGGTTATAGTTACGTTTATATTTAGAGCTAGGCTGGGTCTAAGTTTAGGGTTACAGCTGTGCCGAGGTATAGGTTTATGGTTAGGTGTATGACTGGCGTTATGGCTAGTGCTCGACTAGAGTTAGTGTTAGGTCTGCCAGGACAAAGGCTGCAGTGCTCCATTCTCCCTCAGCAGAATATGCTCCATTTTCCCCACCAGCACAGCCATGGGGCCTTCCCATCCATGTTTTTCCCCCTTTGGCTAAGCCAAAGGCTCTCTGGGACCTGTCATGTGGTTTGGTTTTGTCTTGCACCTGTCCTGGCCTTACTGGGGAGTGGGACAGATGCCAGGCATTCCCCAAAATCAGCACAAGGGCGCTAAGCCGGTAAGGTGCCCTTTGGGTGCTGGTTTCCTTTGGTCACACCCAGGTGCAGGTGGAGGCAGCGGCAGAGCTGGGTGAGCTCGCTCCAGAGGATGCCACAGGAAGCAAGCTGCTCCCGCTGGGAGCTGGGTATAATGAACCCTGCGAGGCTTAGGAAGTCGTTGAGGGGGCCTGCTGTTGGGGGTGACTGTCTCCAGGGAAATTATGCCCCTGGGAATGGCCGTGGGTCCCAGTCAGGCATCTGTGGCCGGTCCTGCACCTACCAGATCAGCAGGACACAGCTGGAGCTGCTTGGGGTAGGATTCATGCTGTGGTGTGCCATGCTGCAGAGTGGGTGGAGGGGCCACCAGTGCCAGTAGCTCTACATGGTTTGGGAACGCTGAGTTCAGGGTAATGTCCTTGGGGCCCCCCATATCCAGTTGTGACCATCTCCCTGACTTCAAGGAGATGAAGCAACCTGTCCCACTGTGCTGCTCCTGTGGGAATGCAGGGATGGGAAGAAGGTCTCTTTCCCCCAGGAGCAGCGTGGGAGCTGGCTCCTGGGGTGTGTGGGTGTGCTGTTTTGGTGAAGATGGAGGGCTCTGCGAAGGTGGGGGCTTGGTGCTGTTGGAGAAGCCCTTCTCCCCCGGCGCGCGGGCAGGGACAGGGACAGCAGGTCCGTGGGCTGGCGAGAAGTGCAGAGTCAGGCAGGGTGTGTGTTGCTGTGCACAGAGCCCGCAGGGAGCTCCACGAGCCAGCTGGGAGTGCGGAGAGCTGTAGCATGGGCAGGGGGACCCCAGTTATGTCCCCCGGTCGCCTCCCTCCTGCAACCCCCAGTCTGCAGGCACAGCAGAGAACCACTGTGCTCCCAGGAGGGACCATGGTGATACTCTGGGAACCCTGTTTCCATCCTTACCTGTGCAGCTCAGTTGGATCCCAGCTCCTGAACCAGCCCTGTCATGGGGATTGTGACATGAGGAAGAGGACGAGGCTGGGGACACTTTTCAGGTGGCACCTGGCTGCCAGTCATCCTGCCAGTGCTCTGTCCAGGCACAGCGTAGCAGGGAAGCTGGAGCCAGCAATTCAACCACAGAAAATCCATTAATTAATGGAAAGCATGGTCAAGGATTAAAAGCCTGACATGCTCCGGCACTGGTCCCAGTACTAGTGGGATCTTGGCTGTGCCAGGGACCAGCCCAGAAGGGTGCACCAGGGGAGATTAGGGAAAATTCCTTCCCTGAAGGGGTGCAGCACGGGCTGTCCAGAACAGTGGTGGAGTCCCCATCTCTGGAGGGATTGAAAAGTTTTGTGGATATGGCATTTGGGGACATGGGCTAGTGGTGGGCTTGGCAGTGCTGGGGGAATGGTTGTACTTGATGGTCTCAGAGGCTTTTACAACCTCAATAATTCTGTTTACATTTTCCATATGGCATCTCCATGCCTGTCCCAGGGCTGAGCTGCATCTCTCCGCCAGTTCCATCTCTCCCCCAGTACCCACACCAGCCCCACCAGTGGCAGTCCATACAACCAATCCCCACTCCCAGTTGCCCCCTCCCCTCCTCTCAGGGAAAGCTGAGCCTTCGGAAGCTAAAAGCTCAACTCAACTCTGGGAAATGGGTCGAAAGGGAAACACAGAGCCACTCTCGCCATGATGAGCCTCCAAGGCATGAGTGGCTTTGAGCTGTATCATCTCTTGTCCCTCCACAGATGTTCCCCATTCCCTGCACTAACTCTGGCTCGTGGGAATATTTGGATCATTTGAGAAGTCCTGGCCCAGTGAGGGGCTCCCACTTGTGCCATGCTCACAGATGGAGGATCCAGTTAGAAATCTGTGGTGTTGTTTGGGAGACGATCCCTGCTCCTAGGGCACTGTTGTTCATGGAAAGCATGGGGCATAGAAAGCACGGGGCATGGAAAGCACAGGCAAGATCCTGGCTCCTGCTCTATTCCCACCATTTTTAAGGGAAAACAATGCTGGAAAGGAAGGAAAAAGAAAAAAAGCAAAGGGTAGGTGATGAACACATGCTGAACCACGATCATCTGCAGCTTTCTTTCCCCCTCTAGTTATCAACTAAATGGACTAATTGAAAGATGAGTTGGCAGCATCTGTAGGGTTGCATTTATCCAAGGATATTCCCCAGGGATTCAGGGTAACTGTGTGTTTTCTCTCTCACCTTGCTATGTTCCCCCCTGTTTTAGCTCCCTTGGGGTGCTGGTGGCTTTGCTTGGAGGTCCCCACGGTGGTGGCATTTGCAAGGATGCCATGAAACAGGGACGACGATTTGCAGGGCTGCCATGCAGCAGGGACCGGGATTTGCAGCCTTGCAGGGCTGCCAGGCTTTCCAGCCCTATCACTGAAACCAGCTGCATTCCTGTGGCTCCTGGCACCCCTAGGGATTTGCAGGGATGCTGTGGAGTGGGGATTTGCAGGGATGCTGTACAACAGGAATGGATTTACAGGAATGCCATACAACGGGGATTTGCAGGGTTGCCATGCAATGTGGACAGGGATTTGTAGCCTTGCAGGGCTGCCAGGCTTTCTAGCCCCATCGCCAGGGCCAGCTGCATTCCTGTGGCTCCTGTCAGCCCCGGGAGCTGCTCTCCCAGCCTGGCAGTGGGGGCAGCTGCTTGCATAGGACCTGATGCTCCAGGGCGGAGCACCCGGAGCAGTAAGTTTGCCAAGCAAACAGGGCTCAGCCTTCTGCAGCCGGATCAACAGCCTCCACACGTTTGCTCAGCAAATAAATCCCACCTGGCAAAGCTTTGGTGCCACCGGTCCCCTTCCCGCCAGCTCCTGCCAGCTGCTCTGTCACTGCCCGTGCAGCACCTGTCCATTATTATGCAGGTCTGGAATTGTGCAGGGCTCGTGATGGCTTCAAATGAAACATGGCAACTCAGCAGCCCTCCCTGCCTTTTTTGCCTGCAGATGCTTAACCGTGTGTGCCCGTGCTGGGATCTGTCCTGTGGATGTGCAGGGTGAAATCCTTCAGCTCCAGTGAAATGTTTTTGCTCTGGACTGAGCAATTGCAGGAATTTTCTGTCATTGCTGGAGGCTTGGGAAGATGGAAATTGCATTGGCAGGTGTTGGCCAGGGAGGCTGGATGCTCTGGTGATGGAGGAAAGGTGTCTGGGTGTGTGGGGATCCTGGAGCACGATGCCAGAGCACCGTGCTGCGCCATTGCTGCTTCTTTTGCTCCAGGCTCTCCTGTGCCCCACACCACGCTCTCTCTGGGGTCCTTATCCCCCCATAACACACTGCCCACAACCAGGATTCTACTGAGGTGGGGACAGATGCCACCTCCCCCCCTCGCTTTGCCTGGAGACTGTGGGATGTGATCCCAGCCATTTCACGGGCTGGTTGGCTGCTTCTTCAGCTGTCATCTTTCTCTGCTTTCCTTTTATTTACCCCTCACAGATACACTCTTTAGCCCCTGCTGCCTGCAGAAATGGAAAAACTCCCTTTGCCCAGGCACTGTTGTCTACCTCAGGGACCCATTTTCTTCCTGTTCCTTCTCCCCTGAGGTGCTGGAGGCATATTCTTCTTTTTATCTTCATTCCCAGAGCAGCAGGACTGTGGCTTGGTCAGGATGTGGCTGTGGGTACTGAGCATCCCATCTCACTGCACCGTCCCTGGCAGAGTGGACAGGCACTGGGGTCACCACTGTCACCCCATGGGGACGCTGCTGCTTTCCCTTCCACAGAGCTCTCTGGTGCTGGGGCCAAGCCACCCTCCAGCCTTCCAGCTTCTCTAAAGTCACCAGAGTCACTTGTGCACTTATAGGCCACTAAGTGCTGTAATTACAGATATGCTTTAATTAACATAATTGTGTTTCTACGCAAATAAAACATTTGGCACAGTTAATTCCAAGGCTGCAGCTCCAAACACAAGGCTTCCTGACCCCCCTGTGGAGGTGGCAGGGGGGCTGGCAGAGAGTGGGGCTCTCACCTCCCTGCCAGAAGATCCCAGCCAGTCCCAGCCAGGGCCTGAGCCAGAGCACCCCCTTCCCAACTGGAGTGTCCTGCCCTCTTTGGTGGAGACAGCTGTGCTGGCAGACACTTGGATTGCTGGGAGATGGCACTGGGCTTGCTGGAACACTGTAATGGGCTCAGTGGAACACAGCCCTGGGTTTGCGGGGACGCAGCTGGAGCCCAGCTGTACCCTTGCAGCAGTGCCAGGGGGTGTTCACCCTGGCTGGGCAATGGGCACAATGGGTGGATCAATGGGCACAATGGGTGGATCCGGCCCCTCCAGCCATCCCAGAACCTCCCACTGAGCTGCCCCCAGGGTGTTTTGCCCTCCCAGGGCTCAGAGACCTCTCACTCCCCATTCCCTCTTTAGCAGACCCCAGAGGTCCCCATGCTCTTAGGAGTCTTTGGATGAAGGCTGGAGCTGGCGGCAGCATGCCAGCCCTTTGCCAGGAAGATGCCAGGAAGAACTGGGAAAATGGCTGGTGCTTCTGTGCTAAAATGCCCTTTTCATTTGAAAAAACAGAAGAAAAGGGGAAAAAACATATTCCATTTTTCTCCAGCTGAAAATGAAAGTGATTATGTAACGAGCAATAAATTACAGAAAGGAATGAGTCATTGGAGCAAATCCCAAGAAAGGCACAGTATTTTTAGCTCCAACACCCTGTGCTGTACTGTGCATTAACCCTTGCAGGACTTGGGCCCCCACTGCAACCTATCCCTAGGGTCAACCCCCCAGAGGCATCATATTGATTTCTGTGAGGATTTTGTCCCTGTGACATTCTCAAGGGAACATGGAAATGATGTGAGCTGTGGGCCCCTCATCCCATGGTCCTCCTTTGTATGGGATCCTTATGGGTGGTCCAGGGAACACTGCTCACCCCAGATCGATGTCCCCATCCTGGGCTAAGCCCCTGCTTCTCTTCCCCTCTGCTCATTCCCACTGGGATAATTAATCCTGATCCCTTCCTGAGACCCTGGGCACTGCTGTTGTTTCCTTGCCAAAGAGCCTGAAGAATTAATTAGGAAATAAAAGCGAGGAACAAATTAATTGGAAGAGAACTAGCGAGGGAGCAAGTGAGCAATACTGCTTTAATCCAGGTTAAATTGGGGAGTGATTGCTTTGCTAACAGAAGAGATGAGGAGGGAGAATTGGAGCAGGCAGGTGCCAGGTGAGACAATGGCAACAAGCATCCAGGTGCCAAGGGATGCCCATGGAGAGCTGTGCTGAGTGGGGAGGAAAATCCAGGATACACCAGTAGGAAGCTGGAAGAGGAATCTGGAAGAGAGGCTCAGAGCATCTTGGGGTCAGGGCTCAGAGTGTCCCAGGATAACCACTCAGACCATCCTCGGGGGCCCAGAGCTTTGACCACCCCTAGGAAGAGGCTCAGAACATTCTTAGGATTGAGGCATGGAGCACCCCTGGGATCAGGGCTCAGAGCACGCCTGGGATTTGGGCTTGGAGCACCCATTGGAACAGGTCTTAGAGCATCCCTGGAGTCAGGGCTTGGAACGTCCCTTAAGTGACGCCATCATTCATGCCTACTTTTGAGAATCCTGTGGAATCAGGTACCAGCGCAGGGACAGGGACCCTACTCCTGGTGTGCCACATTTCTTTGGGGTCTCCAAGCTGGTGGGAACCAGGCCTGCTCCTCTGTCTCTGAGCAGATCCCTGAGTGCTCATGGTAGCACCACACTCCATTGTCACCTGGCAGCAACCCCACCCCTAAATACAGGGACAAGGAGAGTGGCAGGGACAAGTGAGAGCTGGTGGCCAAGTCCCTGTGGCCTGCAGCTGGAGTGGGGTCAGCTCGGAGTGACACAGCCAGTGCCAATGGATGTCATCTCCTCATCTTTTATTTAATCTGGCAGTAAATTCCTGTCCTCCATATGCTTGGGCTGGGCTGGGATCTTCCTCATTGCTGCTGGGCCACCTGGAATAGTGGCGTGGCACTGCATGTCCAGGGGCTGCTGTACCCCCAGTACACGCTGTTCTGCAGGCACCTGCTGTCCCTTCTCCTGCTGCATACTCTCATTCTGGCACCTAATTTCCCCAAAATCCATGTGACCCTCCAGAGACATCCTATTTCTCCAGGCAACCCCTGTCCTTATGGGCATGTGCTGTCCCTTGCCAAACATGCTGTCCCCCTGCAAAAGTGCTGTCCTTTCAGGCACCTGCTCTCCCTCAAGACACATGATGTCCCCTGGGTGTTCTGTGTTCTTCCAGACACAGGGTGTCCCCCAGATGCATGCTGTGCTCATGGATGTCACCTGTGCCTCTGGACATGTGCTGGTCCCATGAATGCAGGCTGTCCCTGTGGATACATGCTGTCACCCTGGAAGCAGGTTGTCCTTCTGGACACATGCTGTGCTTCTGGGTTCAGGCTGTCACCCATGGACACGTGCTGTCCTCTGGGATTCAGGCTGTTTCCATGGACACACTTGTCCCTGTGGATGCATGCTGTCCCCATGGATACACACTGTCCTGATGGATACGTGCTGTCCCTTTGGATACATGCTGCCCTCTGGACACATGCTGTCCCACTGGATACACGCTGTCCCCCCGGATGCATGCTGTCACCATGGCATATGCTAATCCCCTGGATGCAGGCTGTCCCTATGGATATCCCCTCTCCCTCACCCCTCTGAGGGTGATAAGGAGATGAAATCCTTAATGGATTGAGGATGAAAGGAGGAAATGAAATCTCCTCGGGACATGAAATCCCACTAGCCAGGCTGAAGACGCTGGTGGCCACCATGCCCAGAGCTTGTCCATGAGGACTGTCTGAGCCATCTGGGAAAGCAGCCAAAGAATGGGGAGAGAGGTACGGAAACAGAGCCAAGAGCTGTCTCAGCCCCACAGGGACCTGACCACCATCGTGAGGCCAACAGGGTTCTGCCACCCCATTTGTCCCCCTAATTAGCCCTGTCATGTGTGTGGGCTACTGGTGGCCCCCCCAGCCCCGGCCGTGCTCTGAAATGTCTCCACAGAGACCCTCTAAGGGCTCCATCAGCAGTATCACTTAATCAGCTGGACCCTTCCTTATCCCTTCGTCACCCCTCCACAGAATCTGCTCAGTTGGAAGGAACCCACAAGGAGCATCAAGTCCAGCTCCTGGCCCTGCACAGCACCATCCCCAAGAGTCACATCATGTACCCAAAAGTTCTGTCCAAATGCTGCTTGAACTCTGTCAGGCTTGGTACTGCTCTGGGGAGGCTGTTCCAGTGTCAAGTCACCCTCTGGGTGAAGAATCTTTTCCTAATATCCAACCTAAGCCTCCCCTGACACAACTTCAGACCATTCCCTTGGGACTGTCACTGGTCACCAGACAGCAGAGATCAGTGCCTGCCCCTGCTCTTCCCCTCACAAGGAATTTGTAACTGCAATGAGGTCTCCCCTCAGTCTCCTCTTGTCCAGGCTGAACAGACCAAGTGACCTCAGCTTCTCCTCATACGGCTTCCCCTCAAGGCCCTTCACCACACTCATGGTGTTCTTTAGACTCTCTCTAGTGGCTTTAAAGCCTTTTTTATTTTGTGATGCCCAAAACTGTCCCCAGCACTCGAGGTGAGGCTGCCCCCGTGCAGAGCAGAGCAGGACAATTCCCTCCCTTGCTCAGCTGGTGGTGCTGGGCCTGATGCCCCCCAGGACATGGATGTGACTCATGTGACTCATGTTCAACTTACTGTTGTCATGGAAAGGTCCCTTTCCACGACACTGCTTTCCAGCAAATCATTTCCCGGTCTGTACATACATTGGGGTTGCCCCATCCCAGATGCAGAATCCTTGTTGAACTTCACACACTTGGCAATTGTCCAGCTCTCCAATTTGTCAGCAGTCCCTCCCAGTTTTTTATTGTCTGTGAACTTGCTTAGTCTGAACTTCCATTTCTGTGTCCAAGTAATTTATAAAGATGTTGAAGAGCACAGGACTTCCTCATCCCTTTCTCATCCCTTTGTTATCCCGCTTTGAATCCAATGGCAGCCCAAGCCCCAGACCTGATGCAACCAGGTCTCTGCAGCTGGCACCTTGGGGGGCCATCTCCACTGAGGTGCTGGTGCCGGGACACCCCCATCCCATCCCAGCCTGAGATCCTTCTGGGCTGTGGCTCCTGTGGTGGATCAAGGGATCCACCTGGATCCTGGATCCCACCCTGCCCGTGCTGGCGTTCCTGGGGAGGACAGTGGTGCACACACACACACACACACACACACACACACACACACACACACACACACATGCACAGCAGCTGCAGGCACAGCTCTTCCTTGCCTCCACACATTCCCAACTCTCCTGCTGCTCCCAGCCAGGTCCATGCGGTGAACCCACCTGATGCCATGGAGCCTCCTAGCACCCCCAGCCTGTGCCTGGCATTGCTCAGGCGAGGGATGCCACAGCATTCCCTGTCCCACAGCATTCCCTGCCCTGCAGCATTCCCTGCCCTGCAGCATTCCCTGCCCCACTCAGGCACTGCGGCTGCGTCCTGGGCACTGGTGTGGGATTTATCCATGGGGAAACCACAGAGCAGTAAATGGGATATCGATTGGGTGCCATTGTGGGGATTAGTGTAGAGCGGAAGAGCAGATGGATTGATTTCTGGTGGGATTTAGAGCTGTCAGTGCACCTTGGATTAGCAGCTCCAGACTAATAACACCCCAATTCACACACGGATCCAGAAGGTCTGGTAGTGGCCATGTCCCCCAGGCTCAGCTGAGTCTCAGTCATCTCTCTTCTATGGGCAGGACCACATGTGCCACCTGTACTGGCCACTGTGTCCCCTCCTTCCCCAGAGGACAGGGATGCTTCAGAAGGCATCACAGTCCTGTGCCTCCCCAGAGCCAGCATCTGGCCCTGGGTCCATACTGGTGCCAGTTTAATGGAGCACTGCTGATCCTACATGGCTCACAGCAGCCCTGGCCCAGCTGGGAACAGCCAGCCATGCTGCTCTCCTGCCCTGCTCTCCTCCCATCCCAGTGCTCCCAGTATATCCAGTATGCCCACAGATGCTGCTCTGAGGGCAGGCTGCTGCAGTTCCTAGAGATGGGGAGAAATGGGATTTCAGGGTTATGCAGGGTGTGAAGGCTCATCTTGGTGCTTTAAGCCCCCAAAATCTTCAACTTTGGGAGTTTGATACCATTTGCTGCCAGCACCTCCCAGGGAAAAGCTGGAGTGGGGTTTATCTCAGTGTCTTTGGTGCGAAATATTCCATTACCATGGAATAAAGGTTAATATTTACTTGCCTGCATGAACTTTATTGCCACTGATGCCATCAGACACCCTCCAGATGGGATGCGGCGTGGCTGCTCCCAAGTTCCCAGGAAGAGACAGGAGGCACAGCACTTGATTGATCCACTCCAGGCCGGGAACAAGGCAAAACTACAGGATGGATGGAAATGTGGAAAGCACAGCTGGGAAGCCCACACTGCTGCCTCTCCTCAGCACCTACAGTTATTCCCCAGCAGCTCCAGGGCTGGGTTCTGAGGCTGTGTGGGTCCATCTGACTGCTGTGATGTTCCCATCCAAGGAATGCCATTCCTGGGACACACAGAAAAGCCCCAGGGAATCAGCTCATAATTACCCCGGGACTGACTGGGAGATGAGCAATGATGCATGGATGCAATGGTGGTACTGCAGCACAAGTCCCTGCACCCTTGCATCCCTGCACCCATGTCCCATTCCCCTGTCCCCAGGTGCCCCTGGGTCCCTACACTGCCATGTCCCTGTGTCCCATTTCTCTATGTCCCTGTCCCTGTCTCACTCTCTGTCCCCAGGCCTTTGTGCCCTGAGTCCCACCACCTGCCTCCCAGCCCCTCCCCCCACCATGTCCCTGCACCTCTGTGTCCCACGCCCTGTCCCCAGGCACCTCTGGGGAGCACGAGGGACAGCTCCGTGCTGTGTCCTTGTGCCCAGCAACGCCTTTGTGTTCCCTGGGCAGCTGTGCTGGCTGTGAGCTGCTCCGTGGGTGGCTCTGGTGACAGGGTTGTGCCAGGTGGCAGGACATGGATCCTGCCAGCACCCAGCTCCTTGGGGTGTTCCCACTGTTGGCCCCACAGGGAACCTGCTATTCCCAGCTGCTTTATTCATGGATCCCCGGACCCGCATCCGTGCCAGCACCTGTCCAGGCTGGGGTGACACTTGGTACCTGCAGCAGGGTGACCCCATAGCAGGAGATTCCACACCCTGATCTTGGGGATCTGGCGGCTCTGGGTGCCCTAGTCAGAAAGAGGGACACTGTGAGACGCTGCCCGGAGGGGTATGCATGATCCTGTGCCACCCCCGGGGAGAGACGCCCGTCGCCCGGTGTCACCCCCAGGGGCAGGACCAGCCGGAGGCCGGGGTCGCTGCGGCAGGGTGTCCGGGATCAGCCGGGAGCTCCTGGTGCCTCTGGCCGCTAGATGGCCCCGCGGCTCCACGGGCCGCCCCGAGCCTCCTCCGGGCTCCCGGCCCGGCATCCCGGCCGTCGCGGCGCAGGGAGCGAGACGGAGGGTGTAGCATGCAGTGTCCCTAAAGCCTACCCTGCTCGGCCCCTGCCTCGAGGTGGCATTTCCTTATCACGACCTGTCCTAACCAGAGTCGGGAGACCGTGCGAGGAGTCTTTTACGAACCCCCAGCCAAGCCTCAGAGCGCCCTGTCCCTGAAGAGCCCGCTGGGGACGGGGACACATAGGTGCAGGAACACAGTAGTGCCTGGGTAGGGAGTGGGACACAGGACTGCAGGGACACAGGAACGTGGAGGGGCGAGGATACAGGGCTGCAGGGACACGGGAGTGCCTGGGGACAGGGGAGTCCTGGCACTCGGAGGAAGAGCAGGCCATCCTCCCCCAGACCAGAACTTCCTCTTCTGCCCAGAGGAGGAGGAGGGGGAGGGATGGAGATTGTCGCGCTGTCGATATCCCTCTCACCGTGTGGCATGTGGCCATCGTGTGACGGCTTGAGCGTGTCCACCCTCCGTGCAGATTCCCTGGGGCAT